>NW_022985109.1:53832-85823 GCF_010015585.1 Eremomyces bilateralis CBS 781.70 | reverse complement strand
TAGAGCGTCGATAGAGGGTGATATACTGCTTTAGATAGAATAGTGATCTGATCGAGTGATACCTACGATCGATATAGTTGATTAGCTTCAGAACATGTTCTAAATATATTACGCAGGAAGATACTTACTTCACCATCCTCAATTGCAATATGTGATTCTTCATAGAAATCATCATCAAACATAAGCTGGAGATCTTCTTGGTCGACTTCATTACTCTCATCATCAGAATTCTCTTCAGATAGAAGAATTGGAGATTGAGCTACAGCATGGTTATTAATATACATATTTCAAACATGTTTGAAACATCTTACGCATTTTCCATATAGTTAGAGGGAGTGTGGGGTTGAATTGAGATGTGTGTATCCAGAAAGGTGAGCCGACCAACGTCGATCATAGACATAGGTCAACTGACCTCACGTGATTAACCTAACCCGATTAGGATGGTGAGCCGAACCTTTTTCAGGGTCAGCCGAGCTGTCACCACGAGGCATCTCCAAGTCATGTGCTTACGTCACGTGACTCCTTCCTAGCATTGTACTTAGCACGCATACCAACGTCCTCTTGTTCCTGATTCCTTAAGGATCAGTCTCTAGTCATAAGGGGCACACACCCTTTTCTATATATTTGCTACTCACAAGCTACTCGCTGACTCCTCACCTGATTCCACCCCTGTGTGCTCTGACAGTTATTATATATTTAGGTATGTCGGCGAAGAGTATAACTGTAATTAGGGTAACTTGTAAGCTGCCTTCTTAGCAACCATAATGATGTCTATACAAGCGACAAAACGATTTCCCATACACTGTGCATTACTTCTCCCGATGCAGAGATTGTTTTGGTGTATGCGGGCTCTGCTCATCTTGAAGGCCCACAGAACCGTCAATGCGGCTTGCGGACCATTTCTAGCGTTAGTGTAGATTCGGCTGCGTTGGCATATGTCCGATCCTTGGTTTGCATGGAAGAGTGTCCTGGAAAATCATACTAGTCTTTACTGTCTTTGACTCACGACTAATAGACTTAACCGAGTTGCCGAAAGTCGCAAGACATATCCTGGGTACCTATCCTAGAGGGTGAGCGAAAGTCTAAAGCAGCCTGAGCCTTAACTGAGCCATTGCTGAGTCTCACCGAGAGCTACAGAGAGCACATTCTAAGTTCTACCGCAAGCATGTCACGAAAGACGGCTGCTGTGTCAGCAAATCTACTCGATGAGGCAATGAAGCTACATCAACGCTCGAGTCCCGCAAGTCACTTCAAACACCTCCGTCTCCTGGTCCTAGTGCTTCCAACGAGTAGGCGATGAGTAGTAGTAGGAGACCGCAGAGCCAGGACGAAGCTGCACCTTTTGTACGTTGCGTGGAAGTGTGTTAATGACTGGTTCATACCCTGGCTACGCACGGCGACGCGAACGGGTGGAAAGCGATGTACCTGTGATGGATCAGAGGTCCGCAGACCTGGATGCCTTGTGGCCCTGTGGCCCGTTTGCTCTGTAAACACCAGAACAGATAAACGCCTCGCACACCTTAGATAGATTCCTCCTTCATAGCAACAATTCAATGTTTGCCTCACGATTGGAGATTCCCGACAGTGAGACTCTTACAGTACCTACAGATTTCCTCTTTAAAAACGCGGGGCGTAAACTTCTCGATTAGGCACGCTAAACTTAACAGGGTAGTTCACCTAGACACGGATTGCTTTTCACAATCATCTATCTCACACGCAATTTACGCCGACTCTAGCCCTAATACAGGGCTAGATAAAATAACAGCTGCTATTCGTACATTATAAATAGTGCCAGTTCCTTCGCTTCTCTAGAAAGGCGCTTGTATAGAAGGGCAGAAGTGTTGCATGGTTCCTCTATCACGCCATGAAGTCCTTTACAGCCATTGGGTTTTTCTTCGGAGGTCTTACATTCGCGAACGGAGCGGAACTCAGTAAACGACAAGGCTGCCCAAAAGTTTACACCTTTGGCGCCCGTGAAACCACTGTCTCTCAAGGCTATGGATCTGCTGGAGCTCTCGTCAACCAGATCAAGTCTGCTTTCCCCGGATCAGGTGCAGAAGCCATTGTTTACCCGGCATGCGGTGGCCAGGCAAGCTGCGGCGGTATCAGCTATGACAGTTCGGCATCCCAAGGAACGGCGGAGGTGGTGAAGGCTATTACGAATTACAACAAGAAGTGCCCCAATACCCAGATCATTCTAGTTGGATACTCTCAGGTGAGGACATGATTGTGACGGATTTGAGATTCAAAAGAATACTTACTAGTTCAAGGGGGGCCAAATCATGGACAATGCTCTGTGTGGAGGTGCTGGAACGCCGCTCTCCGGTCCGGCCTTGGCTGCTGTCAAGGCAGCGATCTTGATGGGAGATCCACACAATGTTTCTGGTCTTCCATACAATGTCGGCACCTGCAAAACTGGTGGCGTAAGTTATCCCGATATCTACAGGCACCGCATCTCAGGCTAAATTTTACCAGTTTGCCGCTCGTCCCAAGGGTTTCAGCTGCCCTGGTGGTGACAAGATCCAGTCTTACTGCGATTCTCCTGACCCGTATTGTTGCAAGGGAAATGATCAGCAAACCCACCAAGGATATGTTGGAAAATACGGCACGCAAGCCATGGAATTCATTAAGAGCAAGATACTGCTTAGCTGAGACTTCTAGACCAGAGGTCTTGGAATTGGCAAACAACACAATCCGCAAAATCGAACGCGCGATTCAGTCCGCTCGTGATACCAACGAAAGATAAAACTACAGACATCACAAGTGCCGACTGATCCCATGTAGCAAAGTTCTACTCGGTATTTGAGTATTTTAAGCATATAGAAACAGAATACCCGTAGCTCAGTTTTTCGCGCTAGCTTAGATGATTACATCTGTGACTACCAGGACTATCATTGGCCTAGCCGAATTCATTCAAAAATCCTGTCGGAAACTAAGTTAACTAACCTAAGTTAACTTAGTGATAACTATACGTGAGATTAGTCATCTAATGACTCATCCATGATTACACAGCGGACACGGGGGATATGAAATGCCTACGAAGAGCAAAGACGTCTCAGATGGGGGGCGTATTGAATCCTCTGAGGAGGAAGTTGTCTATGTACATGAGGAATATGCCAATTTATATGTGAAATGGGTGGAGTCAATCATCTGTGCGATGTATCAGTACAAAGGAGAAATCAGCCTGTTTAATGAGTCTCCATGGGAGGCATCAGGTGGGTTTTGCTCGTTGCATTGGAAACAGGCGGATACCTATAGGGTCTCTCGAATTTGGTAAATCCCGTCGTCAAATTGAGGCACGGTGCAACGCTGCTTTCCGGTATGCAGACCGATCCTAGGAAACACCACTACTACGCCTCCCCCACAGTCATGGAGGCAGATCCGCTGCTGTGGTAACCCTCGACAGCAAGGATCATGTAGTCGAACGATCCAAGTTTCATCCCAGATTTCGTCCACTCGTTGAGGTGGTTGCCCACGCTGATGGTTCCGCTCGAGCGCTTTTCGCGGCGGATAGACCAGTACTGTTGGAAGGTCTTGGTACCCTGGATGGACGGGGCATTGGTCCGAGTGGAAGTATAGACGTCGTAGGTACCCCCGTCGCTGCTAAATGAGTCCCTCTTTTGGCCACCTGAGCCCGGGTTGTAAGTGCCAAAGTTTTCGACAACGTAGTATTCGACGAGGGGATTGATGGTCCAACCGTAAACGGCGAGGTAGCTGTTGCCATTGGGATTATAAGAGCCGGAGAATGTGACGTTGCTTGATGAGGAGTGAGCTTTGCTGTGGTGGGTCGGAGAATTGGAGTAGCATGCTTACCGTGGTCCGCCAGGCTTCCATCCCTTTCCACCCACGAAATTGCCATTGTTACCGGACCAGGTGAGGCTGAATTGACCACCTGGTCCGTTCTGATAGTTCACGTTGGAGCCACCATCAGTCCAGAAGGAGTAGTAATAGCCACCATTAGTGCCCGTTGAGCTGGGAGTTCCCGCACGTTTGGAGATTTCTCCAAAGGCGCTTTCTTCAAGAGCAACGGCAGGGTCAGCAGATGGAGCAGAGAGGACACCGGCAACTGCTGCGAAAGCCACGAGGAAATAGAAGGAAACCATAGCGACAATATTGGAAGGCTGATCGTTCACCTCAGTGCTACTTCTGTTGAATTGTGATCCTATCCCTTATAGATTCTCTCGTCTCCGCTCGGATGGCTTTACTTCGACTCTGAGCTACTTAATGTGGAACATGGAGTGTAATTCGTATATCGTATTACAGTTAAGAATGAGGTAACATCGTCGAAAACAAATTGAACGTCGATGCCACCACTCGAAGGCACGCTTTTGCGTGGATACAGGGCATTGCTGTTTTCTCATGCTTGTATGAAGTTGATGAAGGTTGATTCTTTGGTTGCTAGGTCGCGTTCATGTATTTTAGCTTTGAAGGACACGGCATTCACGCATCCGGTGTCCCAATGGGCGATCTACCAATTTAGCCGACGATCCACCTCATTACCCCCCAGCTTCCCTCTTTTCTTCATATTTTGAGGTCTTCTGCTAGTCAAGGTGCAGCGATCAAGGTTGTTAGAGTACGATCTGTTTGGCGCTATTCGGTCTGTTACGCGAGAGGGCTAAAATACTCTAACGGATTGCGGCCAGAGGTTGGGGCTTAGATTCCCGGAAGCCCCGCCCCTCTGGAAAGCGTTCGGGCAACATCGGTCCAATGAGATACTCTCACGCTAATCGAAATATGGAGGGTGCTCCGGGCAGACTCCGGATAATCCGATCAAGAATACGATGATATTTTGATACGATTGTGACAGTCTTGGGCTTTGCCCAGTCTGTGTGTTGTGGCCTTGCGGCCTAAGGCAGAAGGGATGGGTAGACCGTTTGCCCACAGATGTAAATAGCAGATCGCAGTGAGAGAGATCTTCTCCTTCTCTCTTTAGCAATTCAACAGCGTTACCAGCTTACCAAATCCTTCGTGGTTTGGGCCCTTGACAACGATATGGTATAATCTTTGTTACGCGGCCTTCAATTTGCAAAGAAATGGATATCTATTATCGTAGGCAGTTGACCGCAGGTGCGGAGACCTCGGCACCTAGGGTTCGGGCCTACGATAAGATTGAAACCTATGCCCGTTTCTCTTTCGCCCTGTTTGTATGACTGCTATCAGCGAACATGATCATCCACTAAGCCTTACGGAATACCTTCATACTCGGGAACGTTAGAGCAAATCTTGGTAAGTTATGCCCTATCATCCGTAAATGTAATATTCTCGCTTCTGGACCGGAAGAACCGGTTCCCTCGCGGACTAACCTCTGGTCCTGAGCTCTGCTCGCACCAAAATCTCGTTAAGTTGCTTTAGGACCAGCAGGCACGGTGTCTCTTCTCCACACAGCATCTCATCTCCACATCGAATCGTTCACTGAAAACGCGACGACGTTTGCCAAGAGCTTTAGCTAAAATCATGGAATATCAAGGTCGTTAGGCTTGTCGAGATGGACTCGTGCGATCTGATTGTCATTCCGGAATCAAATGGGATATAAATGAACTTCCTAGTCAGAATCACGCTTCCTCTATTCCTCCGGTCACACAGTCTCCTCAACAAATCTCTTAGGCTACAGAGCTTATACTTCCGTTTTTCACTTGGTCTATTCCTGTCAAATTGCAGTCAGTGGCACTCCTTAGTCTTTTGGCCGCCGCAAGTGAGGCTACCCTCAGCTTGGTGGGCGTAGTGGTGGATTGGGCGGCTCTGGTGGCGGACTATTCTGGGGAGGGGCCTTTAGAGGATCTAGCGGAGGCCTTAGAGGACTGGGCGGATCAAGCGGAAGCCTCGGAGGACTTCTTGGTGGGTTTGTTTGGTGGAGGCGGCGGAATCGGAGGGGCTTTGGGGGGACCTAGCACTGGTGGCAGTGGCCCGTATACAGCGGTGAGTATCCCTCCAGCCAAGCCGCGGAAAACGAACATAAACTGATCTTCTTAGGAACACTCAACTGACCCAGGTGTTACGGTTATCCTCAAGGATTGATGCCTCAGGCATCACTAGTCAGGTGATCAACCATCTGTATCTAGACATCCCCAACTAGTTAGGCTCCATAGAAGTCAATCAATATAATCAGTCTTCTACTTTTGTCGTCTTCACAACACCAGGTCTACCTTAACACACCATCTATCTTCTTAAGGAGATTCCCGCAGATCTGAAGCTGCCTGTACTCGTTTGGGGAATAGAGGTTGTATTGCCGACGATACCGGTTTCTAAGGGGCTCTAACCGAATGGGCTTCCTACGGCTTCCTGGTCATTGCTAATGGTAGTCTAGGCGGCTCTAGCCTGACTAAATCGGAATGGTTGCTCTAATCGATTAAGTTTATTACTCAAAACGCCGGTAAAGGAAAATATGCTAATGTTGATGCGAGCAAAATTGCTGCTGCAGGACAGAGCTGCGGTAGTCTCGAGGCATACGATGTCGCACCCGATCCTCGCGTCTCGGCCGTTGGGATTTTCAACTCCGGAGCATTCAGCGACTCAGCATCACAACAAGCGGTCGCTAAACTGCACCAGCCTGTCTTCTATTTCCTTGGTGGTTCATCGGATATCGCCTTTGAAAATGTACGTTTTTTGGCACTATGTCCGCAGCTCATAGTCGATGCTAATCTATTATCAGGGCGAACGTGATTTTAAAAACCTACCCAGCAATATTCCATCATGGAAAGGCAACTTGCCTGTTGGCCATATGGCGACCTGGGCGGACAAGGACGGTGGCAAATTCGGGGTTGCTGGCACTAATTGGTTGATGTGGTTGCTAAAGGATGATCAAGGAGCAGCGCGATGTCTCACTGGCGGCGGTGCCCAACAAGAAGGGTGGGACGTAGCGGTGAAGAACTTGCAAAGTATCTAGGTCACCGCGAAGAGTCAGTGTCCAGAACTAGGAGTTTGAACAACTTTTGTATGCAATTTAATTTCTTGCCCTCTACCGGTAAGACGGTCGCCAGCAAACTACATTCGACATCATCAGGGTTGGGATGGCGACAGAAGGTCCCTCCCGGGACATTTGGGTCAAATTGTTCTATCCCGAGGATACTCAGCTATCGGCGTGAGGGTTCGGAGCGCTACGTGCCACGGATCGCAACATCAACGTGTGGTTTAGAACGCTACGTGCCAAGGAACGCTGTGCGCCACGGAACGGACTCTCCCGAACGGGGCCCCGAACAGTGGGTGGACGACGAGTGGGTGAGTGACGTGAGGATTGGAAACGGAAAACGGCGCTGATATAACCCGATATGATGGCGCTAAAGTACAAACGGTAATTCTGTTACACTCATTATCTATACGGAGTGTTGAAGGGGTGATTAGTCAACCGCATCTGGGTGCGGATTATATAGCCTGCAGACTTCCCACCTTTCTAGGCTGTTCATCAATCGAAAACTAAGGATCATATTGTACACCAAATATCACGGAGTACAGGCGTTGGTAGTAAGCTGGTAAGCTTAAATCAATTCACAACGTAAAGCTAAACTGAGCATTTTAAGTGGAGCCGCGTGCTCATTTCGTTGTCCTGAGCAGTCACATGATTATTTCCTCACCCGGGGACCAATAATAGAGTCTCTTGGCCCGGCGGATGGTATGAACCGTATCAGTGTGTGCCCCTTATCAGTGGCTGTCTGATCGGGGCTCAGCGCCGCCGTCAATACCAATGAATCGCATTCCGTTATTTCCGCCATGACTCCTCCCATTCCGGGCCACGGCCCAAGCGCCACAATGGATTCACATATAATCCCAATAGAATCCGATTTGACAAGTTTCTTTCGACTCAACGCCATGTTTAATTTCCAAACCGCCTTTCCACATTTTGCTCGCCTATTTTCTTGTGCAAGTATACGATGATCCATTGAAACTGGAGCGATCTCGATGGCAGGTAATACATCAATTGTGAGCGCGTTCATGCGGGAGCGAAAAGCCACGAGGATGAGCCACGGGCGGAAAAAAGTGTCTGTGGTTACAGGAACCTGCAAAGCCATGCTGTTCACCAAGAAATGGGAGGTCACAGCAGCCGATAGAAACAATAAACTGAAGCTTAACGACGTGGTACTTCGACACTGAATAGAATTGCGGAGGCGTCCAGTCATGCAGAGGCCAGAATGAGCTGACAAGGGGCATGCCGAAAATACAGGATTGCCGTGGAGATGGGTCCGACATTCCGGACTACCCACGCACCATGCAAGTGGAACAACCGAAAGAGGCAGCTGGTTTATATTCAGGATCGCTGGTAGAATGCTGGTGGCACATTTGGCAGTCTAGCAGACGTAAGAATTGCCACACATACAACACTGCTTTTCTACGTTCCGCTCCCGTTTCGGATGAGGGATGAAAAAGTCTGTTCTCTGTTAGGAAATCGATGGCATTTATATAAGCATAATGCAAAAGCAGTACTATGTTACGATGAGCACTCGGATGGCTTTGATGGCTCAGCCAGAGTAGTAATTTGTACCTGACTTAGACTCTGTCAATGGCAACCTGGGTGCCTGATCGCCTGATCGCCTGAGACTAGACTCGTGACTTTCGATCGCCGTCGGTCGCACCGTTATCTTAACGGGCACGAACCCAGGATCTAAAGTAGAGATATGCAGATATAAGCCATTCAATTCCTTGGGAGGGCATGGCAGGCATGGTATGGCACAGAATTTTCAGAGACACTAGAAATTGATACAAATAAGAGGATGTTGCGAAATACGATTCTCCAGCCTGGGCAGGTTGTCAGGTAAACATGGGACAGGGACAGGGACAAGGTTTCCCCAGTTCCCATCGGCTCCCCTAGCACACGGCTAGGTCTTGCTGCGAGTCACTCAGAAGCCTCAGTAACCCTCGAATTCTCCGTTCAACGCACAAAACCGCCAAATCTGCGATCCATTGATTCATGGCTGTGTCGCGTAACCGTATGACCCCGTACTTGTACCACGGTTCGAGCTACTGCTCTGACTCAGTTCCTACGCCCGTTCAACCCCCCGTCCCCCCCCTGCCATTTACTGGCACACGAGACGCTAAGGAATTTAGGCTTTCGGCTGGGATCAGACCGGTCGACCCTACCTCCCGAAGGCGAAAATTGGACCTTCTGAAACCTGGAGGATGTGCATTAAAACGACGCGGTGTCTACATCCTGTTTGTCCCCTGGGATATTTGTCGATCATCCTATTCGTTTGTTAAATTCCGGCGACAGTAGCTTCATGATCGACCCTGCACGAGAAACGGGCAGCTCCGTCTCAATGACTGGGAGGATACCGTGCTGTTGGAACTTCAACCCTTACCCGTCTCCTCGCCTTTGCTTACGCTCGTCGTCGTCAAGCGTAATTTACTCTCCTGATGGCCGCTAACGTCAACCCGGAATTGATGGCCCCTCCGCCCGACCCAAATGAGTCCCGACAAGGCGTTCTACTTGGGCCTCTCACAGTACTACTGCTCCTTTCCTTGGGGTTTTATGGCTTACGGCTCTACTCACGGATCCGGCCGAAGATGAGGGTCAGTTGGGATGATTATAGCATCACCTTATCAGTTGTAAGTCCTTTTGCGTGTGCTAGTAATTCTTCAACGCTAAAGCCTGTAGATATTGGCTATAATTCTGTTTGGTGTGACGTGCCAGAGCGCGGCCTACGGCTTTGGCCGCCATGCAATTACCGTCACTCCCAACCATATGGTTGGGATTATGCTCTTGACCTACATCTCCCAGCTTGCGCTGATGTGGTCGGTGACCTTCACGAAGATCAGTGTAGCCTTCATGCTCCTCCGCATCCGACGAAGCAAGATCTGGATATGGGGCATGTGGGGCTCGATCGTCATTCTTATGGGAGCGGCCATCGCGTACACTGTCATTATATCAACGGAATGTATACCGACCAGCGACTTTTGGAACCGAGCTGTGAAACCTGAGTTAGCAGCGCACTGCAGAAAACCAAAGAAAGGATTCTATACCGTAATTTCAACTTCAAGTGCGTTACTGATTTTTCGTCCTACCTGAAATCGATCCAAGCAGACCTTTATATGCACTTTAATCGGTTCTTACCGTCCGCTCCTACTCCGCATGTTCAAAGAGGAATGAATAGTGGAACCGAGGAGCGGTCCTTGTACTGTGCTTGCTGCCCTCTCCCATCATTGTCACCTACTAACGGCGTCCTACCTAGTCATTATTATCATCAGCGACGTGTTTTTCTCTCTCATCCCGCTCACCTTCATTTTCAAAATCAATCGACCCCTCCGCGAAAAGATAGTCCTCGCCATTCTCATGGCCATGGGTCTCTGCGCATCAGTTGCAAGCATCGTTAGGGTGGTCAGCGGCGTCTCCGTCTTCAAAACCCCCGATAATGGTTCAACCGCGTCCCTCATGGACCCCACCTGGGATAGCGTGTACCTACTGGTATGGGGCTTTGTTGAGGTCTACCTTGGAATCGTTGCCGCTTGCGTGCCGTGTCTCAAGGCATTCTTTGAACGTGCCCTGAGACGTGTCGGCATCACCGTCAACGGGAGCAGCAGAACCAGCGGGGCCCATCCAAGTCAATGGACCACGATGCGGCGGGGCGCTTATGACTTAAAATCGGAGAGCCCAAGGTCGAGGGGTGCTTGGCCAGGCCATACCAGCGATTGTTACCCAGGAACCTACGATAACAGCGAATACGAATTACTTGAGTCCGACAGAGTTGTTCTGAAGCAGACGGACTTAGATATTCGCACGGAATTCGTGAAATCTTGAGTTGCTATTACATTTTGTTCTTCCTTACCCTTTTTCTCCTTTCAGATTTACACGGCGGATACGCTGTGTCTACCGTTCCCCCCAAGGCAGATTCTGTATAAAAAGTCGGATACACTGGAGTTATCAGTATACGGTGTGAGACGCAACGGCCCAACCAACTGCGACACAATGCCAAAAGAGACACCAGTATCCATGCTCAGGCGGAACCTGGGTATTGGGCCTTATATACTGCAAGGATCCTTACATACGGAGTCAGGAATTAGTGGAGTGCTGTATATGATAAGCATTCCGAACTCATGGTCCTGGGAGTATGGCATTCGATTCAGCGTAACGAAACGAGTCCCATGATGGGACATATTATACATAATACTACCGCTCCTACATTGGATTATGACCGGCCAACGTCAGAAGCTGCACAAGCCAATGAGAATTGTCTTTCAAGTCAAAAAACAGCCTGATATGTATTGTGATCTCCTGGTTCTCCGCCTACGGATGGTCACTACCTTCATATATAGACTTGAGTAACCGTTTGTTCATACTTAAAGAATTTAGAATGATACCATAGTCATAAACATGAACTGAACCTCTTGAAGCTTCACCCAACAATTTCATGTACTTATATATCCGTGCCCCATTACCGCCCTACAACCTCCGGTTATTGGTACTCCGACGCCAAACGCTCAACCCACACCAAAACCTCAATTATACTACCATCATCTATATATTAGAACTCAGGATGTGTGACGGAACGCCATTCAGGGAACAGACGCCTCTAGTTATTCTTTCGTGAACCGGTCCACCTCCGAATTCCCCTCTGCTGTTAATCTGTGAGGACACAGGACAGAGACATCTCCAAGTCACGTGCCTACGTCACGTGACCCTTTCCTAGTATTGTTTCGATAAACCGAGTTTCGCGTTACAGTCCTTGCCCTGATTCCATTATGAGTTCGTGCGTTTTATCTTCCTCCTTGGTCCGGAATTTATCCCATTGGTGACATAATCACCAATACGGGGATAATTCTTGGGGATTTCCTCTATTCTGTGACACTATTAAGGCTCATTTTGCACCCATATATATGCTACCAAATGGAAGAATGAGATGGTCGTCCTTGAGATGCTTCAAAGAGGCGCTGAAGTATATTCGACAGCTGAGGGCGTACCTCATGTATGCTCTACGCTGCGGCCTTAGAGAGGATGTAGTAAAAGCCCTCAGAGAGGAACTCCGCCCTCCTCTAGGACACCGGAGTCGTCTGGCTCTCGTCAAATATCGACTAATGAGATCTTTGCTGGCGGCACAAATCCGGACATTTCGATGGTACAGTAACTTACTGGGACCCGCTGGGTCTATTAAAAGAGTGCCCTCAAGCCACAGCAATCCTAGCCGCTTTTGTCAGGGTCTTGCTCTAACTTCTTTCACCGTGCGAGCACCTCGTTGTTCCGCATCCCAGTCCGCTAACGTATTCGAGGAAGAAATGAAATACGGATGGTTAGCCCCTAGCACCCGTTCTCGAAGCCGATAGAAGGTTGTGAAGAAGTTTTGCTAGTGGAGTCTGCGCCCTAAGAAGTTGATTTAGATCTGATTGATATATATCCATCTAGAAGTACGTAGATTGGTATATTTGGCGTTAAGACCTGGCGTTTGCATTCTACTATCATAATAAGCTGGTTCGGATCGGAAACTTATGGATAAGAGAAAGCTGTAGTTGTAGAGACGGTAACGGTTATCGCCGAGTGATGTCATCATCCTATTGCTTGCTATGCTGTAATAATGACGGTGTTTGGATCTCGGACCGTGGCCGCCTAACCAGCAATTTAACTTACTACTATATCGCGAATGATCACTCCTAGAATCCCAACATGCCAGAAACGTTCAAAGCTATTCTAAGTAGGATCAGCAACGATCTAGATCAACGACGAGCTGATCTAACCGGCCTCGAAACGGAATTCTCCCGCCGCAGAGGAACAATCGCGCAGCACACAAGATCCGATTGCATCGAGTTACAAGCCTTCGACATTTGTACCGACATCTGCAAACTAGCCCTCGGGGATTTGAGTATAATGGATGCTATTATAAGAGCGAGATTAAGGGAGCAGTCTAAGGTAGACTGTCGCCTTCAGAGTTGGAAATTCGCTCAGAGTCTGGTCTTTAGGGACGGAAACATATATTTGAACTCGATTGGGTTTAATATCTGTACTAAAATCAGCCACTTCAAAGCTCACGGTTGCAGACTTGGAAGTAGTTCGCGGAATGACACTTATGTGGGAACTGAAAACAAGAACCATGAAATAGACAGTGCTACGCAACAGCAACGGACGACCGACAAGGAAACAACAGGGAACGGCGGACGCCTTGGAGCTGGATGTGTCAGAGGGGACACAGGTCCACGTATCATGACCATGGGAGACCTTTTAAACAAATCAGCTCAATCGGCTGAGCCACCGCCAGCGGCGGCAAAACCATTAACCAAACGTCGGCCAAATCACAGCCTGCAGATAGTTTTAGCGGCTCGCTTCGTCCAGGACAATTCAGAGTTACCCTTTCCTCGATTATTGGACTACCTCCATAGTTTGTGTCTATTTGTTTAGTGTTTGTAGGTGCATATACAAAATTTGTCTGACCATGCATTGGTAATCTCCCCCTGCATGATGGAACACATGAGCGTGCCGGAACAATTAGAGGAAACACCCTCTACTCACATGTATAAGACTACCGGGGATTTTGAAATGCTCTTCGCAAGTTTTGCAAAGTTTGCACCTTCATATGATCGAGATACTCCTGCGACCCAGTAAAACAGGATTATATTAACCCGATGAGCACTAAGCCATCAGCAATCTTCAACCGATACAGTGATCTGTAATGCTCCCTTGAAGATCCCTGGATAGGAGCTGACCTAGACTGTAAGGATTCATGCTGGGACTCGACTCGAAAACCGGCGGATCAATCTAGAGAAGCTGGAAGTCAGGCTCAACGGAATAACTTCTACTTTGATGGAGTACACGCTGATTGAGCGTTCATCGTACAAAGGAGGCGATATAGAGATGGTTTCTCGAACGAAAACCTAGCTTTTCGCTTCGACTTCACCTCATTTCACTGAGCTCTAGAATTTGAAGCTAAATGTTAAAGCCTGCGATCCTTATTAATAGTCTAAATTGTGAACTCTTGAAAGTCATGAAGAGTACTTTCGTAGAGTAGACCGCAATCCTAAGTGTCTTGTCCTCTAATCTAACGTCCTCTCCCTATTCTCTTCCGAGCCTTGAGAGAATTCGACCTAGTAGGCTCTAATAAGTGAATCCTTCCTCAAGCTTTGCATTTTCACCCAGATCTGAGAGAGATCGGGGCTAGGTACGAATATGGAACGTCTCTCCTGTTCTCTATGCTCGTCTCCTCTTTCTGGGCCTTTGACGACAACGATAGTATTGCCGATGAAACTCTTCTATCAAATTCTGGCATTTTCGAAGGTGCTCAATGGGCTCTCACGTGTTTGCTGAACTTGGCCATCCTTTCCATTTTACTCTATACGTCCCGTCTGTTGGTTTATGACCGACAATAGCTTCAACCTCTTACTCCTCTTCGTCACCTTCTGACTCCACCTCATCATCTTCTACCCGCAGTAATGGGTATTTGGCGATGCCCTCGATAGGAGAATCTCCTGTACCCTTTGGAAGGCTGTCTAGAATTGATTAACTTGTATATAGCTTTAAAGTCGACGGTGAAGACCTACTCCTAAAAGTAGCGATAACGCCATTCGATACTAGCAGTGGATCGATGGGAACATCTCGGTCGTGCGGCGATCGGCTGTCATGCTGTTCACAATTGGCGCGGTCATGCTCACTGACCCGTCGCCCATCGTGTGCGGGTGTAGCGATATGGTCTGCATTAAAAACAAATTAAGCCACTCTGTCTCCTCTGGAAAAAGTTTTGCTACTCACCCTGAGCTCCACGTAGCACAAGATAATCAGGTTTATGCACCTCGCTAGCACCTTTGAGACTAGAGAACGCATAATCCGGCAGCGTCACCGTCCGATTGTGGCCGTCATAGACATCAGCTCTCCTGTGGCCAGCGAAATGTTTAATGGAGAGGCAGGTGTCATTCTCAGGGTCAGCAGCATCCTCGGAATCCGGACCGGACATGGCAGCGAAATCCGGCTCAGCCAGGATCCCAGCCGGATTACCATCGTGTTTGCGATCATCTTCTATCCTGGATTAGCTCAGACACCATGTCCGCCAATTCTCCGATCTTAACTCTGCCGGTAAGGTCGATCTTTTCGATTTCCGTTATTAAAGCAGCTGATTCAAGGTTATCTCCCAAATCAACGGAACAATCGTCAATATCTATAAATTCAGCGTCCGAAATGAAATCCGGCGTAGGAATACGCTGAGAACCCTGGTCGGTAGGGCCGGGTTTTGGCTCGTCGCTCAAGGTATAGTACGGTCCAGAAGCAGCATCCGAGTTTACCAGATCAATATCAGGATAGACAGAGCAACCGCTGTCGAATATCGGTGCGCAGTCGAAGCCGGCTGGCGGTGAAGGAGTTCTTACTGACAACTTTGCCGAGCGTTGTTCAACTAGATTCGAGGCAATGGAATCAACGGTGCTATTTAGGAATACACATGTCGTCTCCTGCTCCTCTTCGTTGTCACTGCAGGCCTTGCGTCGCTTGCAGTTTCTGCGGAAGTAAGGTTCTGCAATTTCCGGTCTGCGCCGCTTACCTTGCCCACACTGCCTTGATATCTCAGGGATACGCACACCGTGGCGGTCATGGAGGTGGAGCTGTAGCTCAAGGAGGGAAGTAAACGATCCATGGCGGCATTTCGGTTCGAACTTGGAATCCTCGTAGTGCGATTGATAATGACGGTACCAGGTATGGCGCCACGGAAATTGACGCATTCGTGCAGAAGCTGGTAATCGCGGATTGATTAAGCAACACTCGCAAAATCCCGCAACCGCAAGAACTCCGTCATATACGAGCGGATCAACCCAAATAGGAAACTGGGCAATATAGTCGATGTGGCCTTGGCAGTGCCCCTCCCATTCCTCCCGGTCATGAATCCAGACATTGTAAAGGAAGCAGAGCTCGGCGAATCCATGAATCTTAGTGTAATAGGCCTTGTAGCAGTCCAGAATATGTCTCTAGTCGTACTTGTGACTGGGCAGGGAACAAAAGCACCGGTCTGGCTCTAAACCCAGTCGAAATTCCACCTCTTTATCCCGAAGGTAGAGAGTGAGGAGATCTTCGATAACTTACATACCAATTGGGCTCCTTAACGGCACCTCTTCGAACAAGTTGACCTCGAGGCGACGCCTTTCTCGCGACAGCATAAATCTGAAGCGAGAGTATATCTCATGCTCGTATCTGGGCGGATTATCGTAGGCCTGGCTTGCCCGCAACCGTTTTAATCTATCTAGTTTTAGCGATTCCAGCATCCTTGGTAACTTCGAATATTTTCGTTTCCCCATCTATCTGCCTTTGCAATTTCTGATATTCTCTGCTACGCTGAAGGTTATGGAGCTCTTCCGCGGGCAGGGACTGCAGCAGATATGGGATGTAGGGAATGTTCAGCTGTCGGCTAATTTCAAGGACGTCCGTTCTCTTATCTTTGTCAAGAAAGTTTGCCGCCCCGTCGATGGTTTCTCTGGGTTGGTAATGCCCGCGGAAAATGCCTGCTTTGGCGTGACCTGCAAGTCGCATGCGGGACGGTTCCGAGTTTTGTCCATCTGAGAGAACAATTAGTAGTAATAATAATAATAATAAGAATCAATTTAACGTACTATCTGGATCCCTTTCGGGTCTATGAGCACGATATTCTATCTGGTCTGCCGCGGGCAAAAGTTTCCCCGTAGCCCTGAGGCTGCGGGTATATAAAATCCCGCCTCCTCCCTTTAGTAGACTATCTTAAACGTTTATTATCTATCCGTAAGAGTCGGTGTTTCCGCCTACGCGGAGAGCTTATTCTGGCACGTCGTGGAGGAGCTGGAACGGTTTCTAGTCCTCTATTACCTCCTCCTTAACTTCCTTGGCCACCCGGTATTGCTCTAGGCCTCCCGCATTGATCAGCCACCTTGCTGCGTGGCGCACCTTGTCCCTGTTATGCAATATCCTCTTAAAGTCCGTTGTTCCAGCTCGTTAGAGGAGCTCGATCCTCTGGTCGGTCCGCTGCGGGCAAAATGTAAGGAGATAGTAGAGAGACTGTCGGGGGGCACCGTACTCATACGCTGGGTGGATTCCAGGGATACTAATTTTTGCGAGCCATCCTTTAACTCTAACTACCTTAGTCCGTAGTACTATAAGCGCCGAGGCCTCGTATTTCTAAAGGCCGTCGTACCGGTTAAGGTACTGGGTTTCCTACGGGTCCTTCTATGTCCTTACTCTCCTTCCTAGTCTGGCCGCTTCGGCTTACTATCTCTCCCTCTATTTCGCTCGATACTCGTCCTAGATCATCCGGTACGGGCCTTTTCGCTATTATATCTAATATCCTCTAATTAGTTCGGGCCGGGGGAATAGAAGTCTGTTATACTAGGTCCGAAGCGTACTTATCGCGGGTTTAGGTTTAGACCGGATACGGCGGGGTCGGCCTCGAGTTCGTCTCGGGGGAGCAGAAGTAGTATCCTAGACTTGCGTTAGGGCTCCCTTAATCTAGGTAGTGATCTTGTGGGTATTCGTCGATGCTGCTCTTTGGGCGGCCCGTTCTTGGACGTAGAGTTCGATTGGGGGAACGTCCGCCTCTCTCTCAAGCGCGGCGATTGGTGTCCGTTTATAAGCCCCTAGGATCTTTCGTAGACACTTGTTCTGAACCTTAGCTAGGTCCTTCATTTTGCCTTCAGAGATTAGCTCACCCTACTAACAGACTCCCCAAATAGGGGCGCCGTATATTATAATAGGCCGTGCAACCGCTATGTAGAGCAGCCTCGATTTCCGGACGGATAGTCCCTATACCGATAAAGTTACCCTCGCCAGGGAGTCGAAGGCCTTAAGTCCCCTCTATATTACCCGGAGGATATAGTCCTTCTATAAGAGGGAAGGGTCGAGCCAAACTCCTAGTACCCGGAGGGATATAACTAATTTAGCTTAATATCCCTATATTTAGATCGTAGACCGGAGATTAGCGGAAATATTACGTTTCTTAGTAAAGTAGATAATCTAGTACTTATCCGGGGCAAATTTAGCCCCGAACCGTGACGCCCATTCCAGGCAAGTATCGTAGGCCGCAGTTAGTCGTTGGCAGTTAGCTACTGCCGTATCTCCCTAGGTAACCAGTGTAGTATTATTAACGAACCCGAACCCGAGCACGTTACCCTGAACATCCTTAAACTGATATAGTAGGTTAGATATAAATAGTGTTGACATGGCTGTCTTCAACGACAAGCTGTTGTCTTTGTTTCCAACCTGTGTGGAACTTGATGCCTCAGGCATCAAGATCCTTTGATGTTTGGATGACCCCTTTCAAGGTGGTCAATCTCTTTTACCAACCTTTCCTTTGTACGAACATTCTTCTAAAGACAAAGGTAGGGAATTTGCTGCAAACAGATAGGCAGGAAGGCTATATAATGAGCAGTCCTGTACTGTTATTTAGTAAATCACAACTCAACTATTCTACAGATATTAGACTGTCATTCTGAGAACAACAGCTACAGCTGGTATCGTTCTTCGTCTTATCTTTCTTCCTTTGAACTATATGGAGTTCCTTACCCACTGTGCCTGAGGTTGAGCCTTTGTAGATATTCCAATCGTGGAAGATTGAGCCTCTACAGATATTCCAATCTCAATAAATAGGATAAACAGCGCGGGTGATAGGGTAGAGCCTTGCGGGATCCCTGTCTCCGTGTCGAACTAGCGGCTCTTAAAGTCCGAGAAGAGAATCTTTGTTCGCCGTCCGGTTAAGAAAGATGCGATTATCTAGATAATCTATTCGGGATATCCTATCCGACGAAGGACCTAGAGCAGCCGGGGGTAAGAGACGTTATCAAAAGCTCCAGCAAGGTCAAGCCCAAGTATAGAGACCACAGACTTCTTTACGTGCTACGCCGTCTATATAGTCCCGGTAAGGAGTTCTAGGGCGGAGAGAGTAGATCTCTCCTTTCGAGCTCCCATTTGGTTCTAGGGAATCAGATCTCGTATTTCCGCTTCAGTGATCAGTCGATCTGCGAGGATTTTCTCGATTAGCTTTATAACCGTGTTTTTAAGAGTAATAGGGCGGTAGCTGCTTAGAAGAGAGTAGTCCTTTTTCTTGTCCTTCCTTAGTACCACCGTAGTAGATTCCTTTAGAACTGCTAGTAGCTCCCCGCTTCGGAAGAGAGCGGTGACCGTCCGGGCTAGGTCTACGGCTAGGATATTAGAGAGGGCCTTTAGTACCTCGTTCGGGATCATGTTAGGCCCGGGGGCCTTCTGGTTCGGTAGCCGGCGGATAATCCGGGTGATCTTATCTAGGGTAACCTCTTGCCCGATATCGAATCGTGGGAACTATTCGTTGGTTATATCTTAGAGGTCAGCGGCACCGCTCCGTAGGAAGAACTTTATAGCAAGGATCTCTGCTTTCCCTTAGTTATCTCCCGTCGGGGGATCGTTCTCCGTGCGCCTAAGTAGTAGGATAGCTGTAAGCCTACCGGGTTGCCTAGCGGTCTTCTGGCTCTACTTATTTAGTCTCTAGAGCCCTCGGTTATATATATAGTCCGGGTAATTCTCGTCTTTAGTAAGTGTCTAGATAAGTTTTCTCTATCTCGTCCGGCCGTTACTACGCATCTTCCTCCTTAGGGCATTCCTTTAGTATTTCTAGTCTCGTTCGTCGTCCGGGTCCTAGGTCCGTTAGAGCCGGCGTCGGGCCTAGCGGGCGCCAGCTAGGAACTCTGCTGCCTATGGTGACTACTCCGGTCTAGACTAGTCACAAGGTCGCGCCCGTTTATAGTGCTTGTCTAAGGTGCCGTAAAGAAGTCTAATAAGGTTGTTAATCGTAGTATAGGGTTCTGGCACATACTACTAGGAGCTAGAGACATCTTCCCGGATTTTTTCCTACGGGGCATCCTTGAGTGTGAACCTTAGGCTCGTCTAGTATAAGGAAACCTTAGCATCTAGTTAGATCTCGATTAGAAAGTGGTCCTTTATAGTAGACTACTCCGGCCGTAGGTAGTAGAGGAGGATCCGTAAGGCGATCTCCGGCGAGGCAAAGGCTAGGTTAATAACCGACTAGCTTTAGTTCCGCTTCTATATTATTACCCCTTACTCGTTAAGGAGCTAGAGGTTAGCTTACTCGGTTTAGAGGAGTAGGTAGTCTACCTTTAGCTCCTTTAGGGTTCCGGTTCTACCCCAGGCTGGGTAATAGTAGTTAAAGTCCCCTAGGAGGATAACGTTCTCTTGGCCAATTTCGCAGAGAATTTCTACGATCTCCGGCCACTTCTCAAGCTGTGGCTAGCCTACGTGCCCTGGTGGATTATATACGTTAACGAGGTTGAGGGGTCCGTCACGCGTTATAACGCGGATCCATTCGATGTGGTCGGAGGCTCGCTTTGATTCCCAAGCTGTAAGAAGGATCTTATCGTAGATAAAGAAGACGACCCGTATACCGTAGTATATAGGTCGGCTTGGGTGAAAATTCTTTGGTGTATAGGTGACTGTTGGTTTGGTTTCGGCGACCATCGGTTCCTGAATTACAAGTATAGGGAACCGGGTAGGGTCAATCGAGTCGAAGGTAGCCCTAGCCTTGTCGTTGTTCGCATTACCGCAGTTATATTAGAGGATGCCGGTCCCTATTATTAAGTACTAGGGGTATTATCCTTTCCGGTAAGTGTCGTATCCTCTCCGGTTATGTCCTTTTCGGTAGATATCGTGTCCTCTCCGGTTATATCCTTTCCGGTAGGTATCGTAAAGGTAGAAGTACTAATGCCGGATATAAAGTCTTCCGGTTAACTAGCCGAGAGCTAGAGTCGCTGCTACCCTAGGGCTCGGGCTACTACCGTGATTCCTAAGGGCCTCCTAGGTCCCGCCCTCCTCCGCTTCTGGGTGTTGCTAATAACGATATATCCATCGTTATCGTGGCGGAACTGGTGGGTTGTGACATTTTGGTTTTGGTTTTGGTTTTGGTTTTGGTTTTGCCCCCGGTAGACGGCGAGGGTAGCTTTATTAAGGCGGTTTTCTATAGCTCGCTGGCCAGCTACGAAGGATTTATATACCGCGTAGCTTCTGGTCATCTAGGCAAAGTGCCCAGGTTTCTTATACCCTGCGCACCTTGCCTCTTAAAGGTCTTGTATTATATATCCCCTTATAGGGTAGTGTTTTGCGCAGCGCCCACAGGTGTCGCTGTCCGCGTTATAAACGGACTGCGTATAGCCCTATTTCTAATAGCGGAAGCACTAGATCGCCCGGAGAGTAACGTCCTATAGTTTGGCTAGGAGCTATAGGGCGCCATATAGGAAGCCGTCCTTAATAAGACGTATCACGTCAGTTTCGGTAGCTACCTCGATAATAATTGATCCCTTCGTCTGTGACCCAGCATTCCGGATAGCCGCCAGCTTCTCTTTCTTATAGAGCCAGGAGATTCGTTTAATTTTGATAGCGTTTTAGTTCGACATCTGTCTCGCCTATTCGGTGTTCCCCTTACTTTTACCGGTTGTAATCTATGTGTAAATCGGGATACCCATTACTATAAGTAGCTTCGGGCGACGGATTAGTTTAATGCCGTTATCCCTAGCGATTCCAGTAGCGATAATCTAGTCCCGTCGGGTAGTAGTAGGAACCACGACCGACACCTTACCGGCTGCCCGGTAGTAGGGGATAATCGCTTTCGCGTCTAGGATTACCTTCTTGATTCTCTATAGTTTCTCTTCCGTCGTCTCTTCTACGGCTCCTGCCATTTTAGAGAGGCGTACTTCAACGACCGCCTTGGTCTTTCCCCCTACGGCGATCTTACTCTAGGTTCGTGTCTCGGTAGTTAGGGCCGCGGCTGGGCGACCGCGGTCTTTCGCGATTCCAGCTTCAATACGTCTAAGACGCTCTAATATTTAACCTATCGCTGGGTCCCTGGCGGGTATTCCCGCCTGCGCCTTTCCTATACTCTTTCTCTATACTAGCTCCGGAATAAGCCGGAGAACGGGCGTTAGGTAAGCCTTAAGAACTCCACGGAGCGACCCCGCCCTAGCCCATCCACGGCAGCTCTCTAACGCGAGTTTTATATGGTTTTCCATAATTTGGAGCATCCGCCCCTCATCCATCCGTCCATTTTGTTCTCCTACTCCGTTGCGGGTGTTGGGTCGTGGGTGGTCCGCCTGCTGGGGACGCGTCGGGGACGCGTCTTTGGCCTGCGGGCCTTTCCCCCTCATGCGCCCTCTAACCATTATTTGGGAGGGCTGTAATAGTTGATTATAATTGAATGAAGTGTGAAGAATCGATTACGATCATAATCTCAGCTAATTTCTAAGTTGTGGGCTGTTTTGCAGAAAAATGTTCATTAGTAGTAATCACAGTAGCAAAGATCTTATATATATACCAGCATTATTGAGGCCCGTTCGCCTAAAGTCGTGAAAGTTTGGGGCATTGGGTAAACCTGCACGATAACATGCGTCTTTATGCCTTCGGTGGACCGCTTCTGCCTTTTCAACTTCTCCTAGGTCATTCGTTGGGCATTCAAAGAAGGGTTTATTGCGGAACCCATGCTTCCAGTGTATTTTAAAGAATCTCTGTTGCTCTTTGATCTCGATATTTAAAAGCTGTCGCAGAAGCTGAAGTCGGTCGGGCTAAGAGTATTACTAGGCAAAAGAGAAAGCAGTTTTCGTAAAGAGAACCTTCCATATTTTCGTAAAATGTTACCTGGCCCCTATTAAGATGTAAGCGAATGATCTTGCAAGGAATCCTGTTGGCCAGCCTACCTGTCTTGTAGTACCTCACTCTTTCCCTTCTCGTCTTTTGTGAACCGAATACAAAGCTCCGTTTTCCCTCTGTCCTTGCTGAACATCGCAAACATATGTGCATCCTAGACATTTATCTTAGAAGAAGTCGATCGGAGTGGGTGATCGTGCTACCTTGAAATATAAGCCTCTCTTTTCCCGTTTTGAATCTTCTCGTGCTGATGATTGTGCAACCTCGCCAATTCGAGCAGAACCAAAAAAGTCTGCAGTAGACATCGCCCAGTGAACTATTCTCTCTCTCGGCTTGCAATACACAACATGGTCTCGTCGAAATGTTGACACCGCCAAAATCCTAAAATGGAACTCACTAGCGAACTTCGCTTCCCTCGCGAAGGGGCGTAAGTTCAACACTGATCGAAGGAAACGTTTATTATACTTGGCGTGAGGGTCTTCTTGACTTCTTCTACCGGGTTGAAGGCGAAGTAGAGGTCTAGTTGAGAAAGCCAATCCTCCAAGTCGCCTCGCTTCCCTTCGGGGGATTATTCTTGCTTGTAGTCGATGAGCCGCAGACCGGCCTTGTCGCAAAAATGATCATTATATTGTATTGGTAATGTCAACCACAAGCGAGTGGCGCACCTCACCAACGCGTTGTATCTCAAGATTAGATATGACATTATAACCACTCAAATTGATAACGTATTCCACAAGCGAGTGGCCCATACAAGCGAGTGGCCCAGCTCATTTTACTAGTAAATTCGACAAAATTCGATATCAATATCTCAACAACCACTGGGTAATATAGTCTGAAAACTTAGAATTAGGTTTTCCTATCGATTTCTAGCTTATTATTAGAATCTTAGAGCTTTATCTTTTATAGTTATAAAGATATAGAGATTTGGTCTCTAAATCTTGCCAAGAAGTAGGTATCTCTATACCTGTAAAAGCTAGGGCTTTAATATTTCAATAGTAAGCTAGAAATGGCTAGGAAAACCTAACTCTAAGTTTTCAGACTATATTATCCAGTGGTTGTTGAGATATTGATATCGAATTTTGTCGAATTTACTAGTAAAATGAGCTGGGCCACTCGCTTGTATGGGCCACTCGCTTGTGGAATACGTTATATATGAAGCTATTATCGGGTCGAATCTACTCTCTTAGGGGACGGATCAGCAAAATCCCCGCCCGGCTCAACCTCGGCTCATTACGACACCGCCACTACTTACTGATGGACTTTCCAGGGTGCGTGTGGCTACTAGGGCAGTCCAAATGAGCTCATCTGGATTAAATGATGAATTACGGAGGGATCTCATAAAAGGTGGCAGTAATGGGCCCGTGCGTTGCTGATTCAGCATGATGAGTCATCACGCTGAGTCATGTAACCTGCCTTCTTTATGAAGAATTCAGGATTGAAGCTACGTATATACACGTCCATTCCTGCTATGGTTTGGTCATTTAAGTGATGAAAATGTTGGTTACATGACTATATACAGTTGGAGAGAGCTATACGAATGGGTAGAATCTACAAATACCGATGTGGGTGCCTCAGGCACTTACATTTGGGTAATGCTATACCCAATTGGGCTAGTATTTATGAGGGCATTTATGAGCGCTAGGGCTAAATCGGGTTAGATTTCATGAAGACTTTATGAGGACGGCGTGCCCTAGTGGCTACTCGATATTAGTAAGCAGACGCGGAGAAGTCCTGAAGCTGTACTCGCCTGTGCAGACGAGGAGGAACACGAGTGATTCCGTACTATATGAGTAGGATGATGAAAGTGCTCTGATTCTGTGATATCTGCAGTAAAGACTGTGTCTAGACTTAGTATAGAACGGAGGAGACGAGTAGATTACAGTGGTTGAATGGCTGGAAACTGAAACAGCTAGTACAAAATGGGATGAGTCGTACACTTCCGGTCCGCTCCAGAGGGTCGCTCACGTCTTGCTTAGACCTGCTTAACATCTGATCTAACTGGTATCAGATTGCTCATGCTCTGCTCAGGATGGCCCACGATCCCGAATTTAGGCCATGTTCTGCATGATGGCTTGGCGCCTTGCGTTGGAATTGTATTAGAGCGCACGAAGCTCTTAAAAGAACTAACAAACCTGCTGTCTAGGAAGACGACAATCTGTAGGTCGTTCATCTTATTACTAGGCGATACCATTCATTGAATATAGCATGTCCATCATAGATAGATAGTGTATGTGGCAAGGACGGGTAGTATGGACTCGGAATTTCCGAATGGGAGATAGATATAACAAGCGATTGCGCCAATGGACATTGGAGACCACAACATCTCTAATAAACTCATAAGATGAAATTTTCAAATGGGCATTATCCTGGAATTCGCCAAATCTTCTTCCGTTTCGCCTCTTGCCTCGGTGGCGAACTAAAGGGTTTGACCGAACCTCGCGCTCTAACCTGCGAGTGGAAGACGATGGCTTCGCCTTGGGCTCAGCATTGGTACCATTTTGGCATTTTCCTCTTCCAAGTAAGTAAGCCGACTTTGGCGGTTTATGCCCGCCCCCTTGCTGCGCTGGGACAGTGCGCTAATTAGAGCATGAACACGGGGCCTAAGACACCCAAGCGCATTTTAATCTATGGATCATACGCTTAGGATGTGCCTATTGTGTCAGAACTCAGACTAATGCAAATTGGGACTTCAAGGATCCAGATTGATTGCCTTGATATATTCGTAACAAAAGCACGACGGGCACGATTCCGCTGCGGTCCTGCCAGGTCGTGGACTTCACCGCCTACGCAATGTCAGACCATTCGTTTCTGCCAGGTTGTCGTCGTACCCGTACATGGAATGCCAATGGAATTTGGGTGCAAATTCGCACACTCTAACTCTCTTCCGCTACATCTTCCAAATCTCATTATGGAAGAGGGTGCAACGACCGTATTCATCGTGACCCTCACAGTGTCGTCCAACCAAAGATGCCCGTCAACAAAAGGAGATACCCACGTGTAGTCCAGGCCTGCAATACTTGTCGAGCCAAAAAGTACAAATGCGATGGCCACCTTCCATGCTTTCATTGTCAAAGTGAGTGATAATCTCATGTTGGACTCGTCCCTGGTCTAACCGCAATCACTACTGCTGAAGGACTAGGACGGGAATGCATCTTTCAAGGGGAGGTTAACAGCCATTCCCCGTATTCAATCCGGTAAGAGATAGTCGCTCTCTGTACTTATGACAGAACACTTATGATTGGACAGATATGTGAAGGACCTGGAGAAGTCCCTCGAGAGGGCAGAGGCTGCACTTCATATTCAAGGTATCCCACAGCTAGGCAATACAGACCCAAAACAGACGGGAAGTGTGAAAGAACATGTGGTAGTACAGCAATCGCAACTGAACGTACTATGGCCGAGCGAGAGTGGTGATAGTACGATCGACTCTATCGCTGGAGCAGCAAGGCAGGGTGCCGCACCTGTGGACATACCGAACAAAGAAGCGCCGGACGACATCTCAACCGACGTTATGGACATCAATGGTGTGAGTAGGAGATTCGAGTTTCATGGTCGAACCTCTTCACTGGCATTCCTAGACCGCCTCATGAAACTGAAGGAGAGAAACTCTGCGAGTCGATTTCTTGGATGTCCTATTCTCAGCCGACAAGCCGTCATCGAATTCCAAAACGAAGCATTTATGAAATTTCGAGAAACCCTAAGGGTCTTCGATAAGGTCCAAGAAAACTACTATCCACACTATGCCTTCCTCTTCATCGATAGCTACTTCAAGACTCTCCATTACGTCCATCCCATTCTTGACCAACATGTTTTCCTAGAGCGATGTTCTTCCCTTTGGACTGGCCGCGGAATCTCGATCCATCAGAGCTTCAAGGTATTGTATTTCGCCGTGTTGTCACTTGGTGCACTTACACGGACTTGGATAGAGGATTCTATCAACGGAATGGATCGGAATACGTGGGCGCTTATGCTTTTCGAAAGAGCCGAATTAGCGATGGGTCGTCTAGGGTCATTAAACGACCTAGAAGCGGTTCAGGCTGCAATGATTATGGCACAGGTCTGCCAGCACCAATTAAACCCGAATCTTGCATACACCTATCTCGGAACTGCCCTTCGGACGTCATTCTCAATGGGTATCAATCGAATCGCACCATTCCGAACCCGCCATTTCCCACAGGACTCCCCCAGCGTCGTTGTCTCTCGAACGTGGTGGGATCTCTACTCAATGGAAACGGAGTTAAGCATCACCCTAGGCAGGGAAAACATGCTCGGATTGGATTCTTATCACAACAGGCCGCCACCACTGGTTAGCGTAAACAATGAATCCGAGAATACAATCATTTCAGTAATGCTTGGGCTGTCCAGAATCTTGCAGGAGATCTCAAGGAAGATCTACTGGGAAGAGACAGCGCTGTCAGAGAAACTCGAACGAGCCGGTGAGTACGAACGCCGCTTGAATAGTTGGTTAGTAGAACTTCCTCCGAACATTCGACCAAAGCCATTCTCTGGGGCGACAAAAGCGCGCCTACTGCTCGGAAATCATTACTGGCCGGAGCTACAAAGGCTCGTCCTCCATTTGCGTACGACCTTCCTCCTTCTCCCCCCAAATATTCCTTGCCCATACACCTTCTAACAGGTTGCTCCAGGGTATTTACACACAAGAATTGTTCTCTTTTACGTTTTTTTTCTCCATGAGCAAAAAGGCCATAAGAACGGAAGAGATGCAAAAAAGGTAGCCGCATATTCCGCGAATTGCAAGAACGCCGCCGTCGAGATCATCGAGTGTATCCATTCGACGTATTCTGCGCATCATTTCTTCCGATCTTGGTACGTTAAAGGGTTAGCATATTGAGTATGACTAGTAGACTGACTTGTAACAGGTGGAATAATACGACATACATTGCTTTCGGTCTGTCTATCCTCGTAGCTACGTTTTCCCGAGAACCAGCGATAGCTCGCCCGAAATCGGCAATTCTTCTGTATATCAATCAAGCCATCGAAGTACTGGGAGTTATGGATGAGTGCCCGGTTGCTTGCAACATCGGAAAATTTATTCGGGAGCTTGTAGATACACTCCTCGCCACAGGTACTAGCAGGAACGATAGCGAGGGTGAGCCGCAAGCAGAGTAGGCTCCGTGGGACCCTTCTCTGGGTCCTTTTCCGGGTGGGTTCGATATCATTGGTGACTCGGGTCTTAACTTGAATTCTTTCAATGTTTTCGATGCGATCTCTCCGGGTTGGCTCGAAGAGGCTGAATAGGACGTGAGGTTCAGTGAATTTCAAGAGCAAGGGGGAGTAAGGCTCCAGTAAGATGAGCTATTTGTTGCTCTCCCATTTAGTCCTCAAGATTATTTGATCGGTTACCAGAAAGAGGACAAACCTTATCCGAATTGTGATCTAGACAGAAACTGGTCGCAGACTGCCACATGCTAGCTTATTCGAACGACAAAATCAAGGGCAACCATAAACCGTTAAGCATTACTTGTACCGTGGGATGGCGTCTTTTGAAGGCCTGGGGCCAATTCTTGCCAGGAGCGTCGATCGATACGTTCGTCCCGGAAGGTTGAACGGCAGAGGAGCGCCGACACGCAATGATATATGCTAGCGAGCCTAGATACTTAACCGGAATAGGAAATCCATTCCTCGACATTTGTAATAGATACTTTACGAGGGCTTTCTCTTCCGATAGGGTGAGGTACTGTTGGCTTTGTGCCTTCTCTTCTTTCGACCGTCCCGTAACTAACTATAAGTTAAGTTAGTTAACTTACCTCTACTGTAGCTCATTGGATTCGTTCGCGTGCTGTTTCGCGAAGCGCGCATTAAGACATCATTGATCCGATCCCACCCGCGAGATGCATTTCGGTTGGTTTACACTGCTCTGCCTTGGCGCGTCGAAGCTATGGCTGATCCACACTTGAAGAAAGGAAGAAGAAGACTCAAGAACTACCGGCAATACGCGACGCCACGACAGTTGCTAAGGCGGACTCCGGGACACGAACGAACGCGGCTCCAGTACATGAAACGGATACACTAGACTCTATTGACGGCGCTCGGAAAGATAAAGATAATGGAGGTGATGTGATCAGGAATCCTATATGGCTTGGTAGTGGCGGCGCCCCTGGTGGTAGTGGAGTACTCTTTGTTGAACCAAATACAGATGGCGGTTTCAGTACCATTAATAACTAGAGGTCTTCCCGGCGGCGTGCACGGTCCCACCTCGTGCACGATTTGATATCGGCACACTCGAACACTACAATTGTAATAACTTTGCCAAAATGGATCCAATTGAGGCAGCTCTTGCTGCGTTAGCCTTGGAAGAAAAGCCTAATTATACTGCGATTGCAAAGAAGTTCCAAGTCGATCGTTCTACTTTGTCGAGGCGCCATCGGAAAGTCTACCTCCAGGCATGAAGCCTACCAACACCAGGGCAAACTGAGCGCCCACCAAGAATCTAGGCTAATTACCTATATAAACGACATATGTAGGCATGGGTTTCCCCCTACCTCTGCGATGGTATGGAATTTCGCGTCGGATATCGCAAAACAGGAGGTGGGCAAAAATTGGGTGGGCCGATTCGTGGAACGGCACTCCACCTTACTCGACGCCAAATATCTTGGTATTATCGAAAGCTCCAGGACTCATGCGGATAAGGCGAAGGACTATTGTGATTTCTACGAGTTACTACGCCTAAAAATCGCGGAATATGAGATCGTACCGGAGAATATGTACAATATGGATAAGAAGGGCTTCCTAATCGGGATGATGACCAAGATGAAACGCATCGTCACAAAAGAGGTTATGAGGCAAAATAAGAGCTTGTCAGCTACGACCGATGGTAATCGCGAGTGGATTACCATACTTGCCTCTATTTGTGCGGATGGATCGTGGCTACCGCCTGGATTGATTTACCAGGCCGTTTCAGGGAATCTCCAGGACTCTTGGTTACAGGACTTCGACGCACAGAAACATGCCGCCTTTTTTGCATCATCACTAACGGGATGGACGAACGACGAATTAGGGTATAACTGGCTGACGAACGTGTTCGATCGGTATACCAAGGCAAAAGCGCGGCGGCGGTATCGGCTCCTGGTGATTGACGGGCATGGAAGCCACATTAATATGAGATTTCTGGATTGGTGCGATAAAAACAAGATATTAGTGTGCTGTTATCCACCTCACACCACCCATCGACTACAGCCTCTTGATGTCAGTCTTTTCAGCCCCCTCGCGGTATATTACGGCCAGGAACTCAACCGCCACATCTCCGAAAGCCAAGGGCTCTATTCTATCTCGAAAAGAGACTTTTTCCGCTTATTTTGGATCGCTTGGGGCAAGGCCTTCACCGAGGAAAACATCTTGAGTAGTTGGCGGAAGACCGGACTGAATCCACTGGATGAGTCCATCGTTCTCGGGGCGCTAGGGATGAGTGAAGAACCGCATCGGCCGGGCTCTAATTCTTCATCGGGGTATTCTCACTTATCCTCTTCAGATTGGAGGCATGTGAAGCAGATCGTACGTGAGGCAGTTGGTGATGTGGTAACCGCGGAGACTCGAAAATTGTATACCGCGGTCGCACAGCTTTCAACCGATATGGTTCTCTTACGGGCGGAGAATCAGGGCCTAAGGCAGGCTATCGTTACTGAAAAAATGAAACGTAAGCGGGCTAAACCGGTTTTTGATGACCTTCGTGCTGAAAACGATGGTATTAAGGCCCAATTCTTTAGTCCCTCGAAGATTCAGCGAGCTCGCGAACTCCAGATACAAAAAGAGCAGGAAAAATCCGATCTCCAAGTCCAAAAACAGCAGAAAAAGCTAGAGAGGATGCGGCTAAAAGAGGAGAAAGAAAGATTACTACTCGAAAGGAAGATTCAGCGCCTAGAGGCACGCACTTTGCGCGAACAAGAAAAGGCACATATAGCGAAGAAGAAAGAGGCATTACGTCAGGCACGATTAGCGGATCAACAATTACAGAAGGAGTCGAAAACCCGTCCGACCGTCAAGAAACCTCGTATACAGACCTCTTTACACCAAAATCTACAGCCCCAAGAACTCCAAATCAGTGAAGAAGCGGTACAGGAGGGGGTGGAAGAAGGCGGGCACCGGGCGCGCCCACAGCGTGTTCGACGCCTCCCCAAACACCTACAGGACTGCGAAATTACGCCAAAATGATCTCCTTGTTCCGTAGACCTCAATACCATCAATATTTTTAATATATGTTATTTATAATAATAAGAATCAATTTAACGTACTATCTGGATCCCTTTCGGGTCTATGAGCACGATATTCTATCTGGTCTGCCGCGGGCAAAAGTTTCCCCGTAGCCCTGAGGCTGCGGGTACATAAAATCCCGCCTCCTCCCTTTAGTAGACTATCTTAAACGTTTATCATCTATCCGTAAGAGTCGGTGTTTCCGCCTACGCGGAGAGCTTATTCTGGCACGTCGTGGAGGAACTGGAACGGTTTCCAGTCCTCTATTACCTCCTCCTCAACTTCCTTGGCCACCCGGTATTGCTCTAGGCCTCCCGCATCGATCAGCCACCTTGCTGCGTGGCGCACCTTGTCCCTGTCATGCAATATCCTCTTAAAGTCCGTTGTTCCAGCTCGTTGGAGGAGCTCGATCCTCTGGTCGGTCCGCTGCGGGCAAAATGCAAGGAGATGGTAGAGAGACTGTCGGGGGGCACCGCACTCACACGCTGGGTGGATTCCAGGGACACCAATTTTTGCGAGCCATCCTTTAACTCCAACTACCTCAGTCCGTAGTGCCATAAGCGCCGAGGCCTCGTGTTTCTGAAGGCCGTCGTACCGGTTAAGGCACTGGGTTTCCCACGGGTCCTTCCATGTCCTTGCTCTCCTTCCTGGTCTGGCCGCTTCGGCTTGCCATCTCTCCCTCCATTTCGCTCGATACTCGTCCTGGATCATCCGGTACGGGCCTTTTCGCTGTTGTGTCTGATATCCTCTAATTGGTTCGGGCCGGGGGAACAGAAGTCTGTCATACTGGGTCCGAAGCGTACTCATCGCGGGTTCAGGTTTAGACCGGATACGGCGGGGTCGGCCTCGAGTTCGTCTCGGGGGAGCAGAAGCAGCATCCCAGACTTGCGTCAGGGCTCCCTCAATCTGGGTAGTGATCTTGTGGGTGTTCGTCGATGCTGCTCTTTGGGCGGCCCGTTCTTGGACGTAGAGTTCGATTGGGGGAACGTCCGCCTCTCTCTCAAGCGCGGCGATTGGTGTCCGTTTGTAAGCCCCTAGGATCTTTCGTAGACACTTGTTCTGAACCTTGGCTAGGTCTTTCATTTTGCCTTCAGAGATTGGCTCACCCTGCTGACAGACTCCCCAAATAGGGGCGCCGTATGTCATAATAGGCCGTGCAACCGCTGTGTAGAGTAGCCTCGATTTCCGGACGGATGGTCCCCATACCGATGAAGTTACCCTCGCCAGGGAGTCGAAGGCCTTAAGTCCCCTCTGT
>NW_022985109.1:51592-53039 GCF_010015585.1 Eremomyces bilateralis CBS 781.70 | reverse complement strand
GCAGCTCCCCGCTTCGGAAGAGAGCGGTGACCGTCCGGGCTAGGTCTACGGCTAGGATATCAGAGAGGGCCTTCAGTACCTCGTTCGGGATCATGTCAGGCCCGGGGGCCTTCTGGTTCGGTAGCCGGCGGATAATCCGGGTGATCTCATCTGGGGTGACCTCTTGCCCGATATCGAATCGTGGGAACTGTTCGTTGGTTATATCTTGGAGGTCAGCGGCACCGCTCCGTGGGAAGAACTTTGTAGCAAGGATCTCTGCTTTCCCTTGGTTGTCTCCCGTCGGGGGATCGTTCTCCGTGCGCCTAAGTGGTGGGATAGCTGTAAGCCCACCGGGTTGCCCAGCGGTCTTCTGGCTCCACTTATTCAGTCTCCAGAGCCCTCGGTTGTATATATAGTCCGGGTGATTCTCGTCTTTAGTAAGTGTCTGGATAAGTTTTCTCCATCTCGTCCGGCCGTCACTACGCATCTTCCTCCTTAGGGCATTCCTTTGGTATTTCCAGTCTCGTTCGTCGTCCGGGTCCTGGGTCCGTTGGAGCCGGCGTCGGGCCTGGCGGGCGCCAGCCAGGAACTCTGCTGCCTGTGGTGACCACTCCGGTCTAGACCAGTCATAAGGTCGCGCCCGTTTACAGTGCTTGTCTAAGGTGCCGTAAAGAAGTCTAATAAGGTTGTCAATCGCAGTATGGGGTTCTGGCACATACCACTGGGAGCTAGAGACATCTTCCCGGATTTTTTCCCACGGGGCATCCTTGAGTGTGAACCTTGGGCTCGTCTGGTGTGAGGAAACCTTGGCATCTAGTTGGATCTCGATTGGAAAGTGGTCCTTTGTAGTAGACCACTCCGGCCGTGGGTGGTAGAGGAGGATCCGTAAGGCGATCTCCGGCGAGGCAAAGGCTAGGTCAATGACCGACTGGCTTTGGTTCCGCTTCCATGTTATTACCCCTTGCTCGTTGAGGAGCTGGAGGTTAGCTTGCTCGGTTTGGAGGAGTAGGTGGTCTGCCTTTAGCTCCTTTAGGGTTCCGGTTCCACCCTAGGCTGGGTAATGGCAGTTAAAGTCCCCTAGGAGGATAACGTTCTCTTGGCCAATTTCGCAGAGAATTTCTGCGATCTCCGGCCACTTCTCAAGCTGTGGCTGGCCTACGTGCCCTGGTGGATTATATACGTTAACGAGGTTGAGGGGTCCGTCACGCGTTATAACGCGGATCCATTCGATGTGGTCGGAGGCTCGCTTTGATTCCCAAGCTGTAAGAAGGATCTTATCGTGGATAAAGAAGACGACCCGTATACCGTAGTATATAGGTCGGCTTGGGTGAAAATTCTTTGGTGTATAGGTGACTGTTGGTTTGGTTTCGGCGACCATCGGTTCCTGAATTGCAAGTATAGGGAACCGGGTAGGGTCAATCGAGTCGAAGGTAGCCCTAGCCTTGTCGTTGTTCGCATTACCGCAGTT
>NW_022985109.1:17928-50207 GCF_010015585.1 Eremomyces bilateralis CBS 781.70 | reverse complement strand
CGCCCCAGCCCATCCACGGCAGCTCTCCAACGCGAGTTTTATATGGTTTTCCATAATTTGGAGCATCCGCCCCTCATCCATCCGTCCATTTTGTTCTCCCACTCCGTTGCGGGTGTTGGGTCGTGGGTGGTCCGCCTGCTGGGGACGCGTCGGGGACGCGTCTTTGGCCTGCGGGCCTTTCCCCCTCATGCGCCCTCCAACCATTATTTGGGAGGGCTGCAATAGTTGATTATAATTGAATGAAGTGTGAAGAATCGATTACGATCATAATCTCAGCTAATTTCCAAGTTGTGGGCTGTTTTGCAGAAAAATGTTCTCTCTTTATCCATATGTTATTTATATGGGTGTGAATGGCTTCAAACACAGATCGTGATATACTTTGAGAATCGTGCACGAGGTGGGACCGTGCACGCCGCCGGGAAAACCCGTACAGTGGAGGGGGCAGTGCCACACAATTTTCAATTATCGGCAAACAACCTGCCCTTATCAAGAATTATGCGGGAGAAGGCAAAATTGTACAGGTTGGAGGCACAATAACTGATAAGCTACTCCAAAACGTTTCAATGTACAGCTCAGGCCGTCTTTATTACAACCAGGGAATGAAACCAGCGGAGTCATGTCGGAACTCCGCGGCTATTACTTAGTCACCGCACCTTGTAGATTACATAAGATTACATAAGCCCTGGGTATATATACCCGTCAAGGTAAACTATGTACTTCTGATCGAATACAAGCATCTCACTGCCTCTGAACAGGTATCCTATTGTTTCCGTGATTGATTGACACGCCAAAACGATCAACAGTTATAAGCCCAATTTGCCTTGAAGCTCGATCTCTATATCAGCTTTCCGATTGATCTTAATATAGACCGTTGCTCCGCCAAAGCATCGTCTTCCGCCCGCTTCCGCGTCCCTCGACGACATCCCGAGAGACTCCATTCCTACCTACGTCTAGGAACTGTCCTATTATAGCGACATTTTCACAATGTCTTCTTCTACCAATTCCAATTATACGGTCACTATCCAGAACCCGTTGAAGGATATCACCAACTGGATCGACTGGTACGAAGAGATCAAGAACTACGCCCAACGCATCAAAGTTTGGGACTACGTCAACCCAACCTTCGTCGAAAGCCCTGCCTCAGAAGGAAAGGAAGCAGTAAAGCAACCTGTCCATAAGGATCCTGCTCTTCCTCCTAGTCCATCTAGAAATGAGACGAACCCTGACATACAATGGCTCTGGAAAACCTTCGAATACGAGAAAAGAGCATACGATCTGTAAGAGTCTCACTGTCGGGAATCTCCAATCGTGAGGCAAACATTGAATTGTTGCTATGAAGGAGGAATCTATCTAAGGTGTGCGAGGCGTTTATCTGTTCTGGTGTTTACAGAGCAAACGGGCCACAGGGCCACAAGGCATCCAGGTCTGCGGACCTCTGATCCATCACAGGTACATTTGGTGGAGTGTGCGCATATACATGCCTAGGTTACGCTCGATCCTCGCCTTTGGTGTTCCTATAACCGCTGCGCTTATTCTCGGAGGCTCCTTCAACTACTACCTGCAAACGGATAAGAGAGCCATGTCTAGTACCGTCGACAAGTCGTGGGTCGAGGGCCCGGTCCCACTTGTGCATACACCCATATATGAGACCAAAAAGGTACGCCATTTATCTTCACCCGCTTATTCAACCTGATTACCCCCCTGGCGAGCGTGAAGCAAGCCGCTAACTTTTCCCAGAACAACACCTTCACTACCGGCGCCTCCCATATGGCCTTGATGCACAATGCCGTCTTCCGCGGCTTTAATAGCATCTACAACCAAGCCCTTTCCGTGCCCGCCGCCCAGCACGCCAACTTCATCGGCTACGCCAGCGCGTGGACGAAGCTCGTCATCTCGCACGCCGAGGCCGAGGAACGCGACCTCTTCCCGCACGTCGAGGCCGAAATGAAGAAGCCCGGCTATTTCGACGACACCCTTGGCGAGCACGAGGCCTTCGTCTCCGGCGTCCAGACGATGTCCGACTACCTGCACGCCTCCGCGCAGGAGCCGGCGTCGTTCAAGCCGCAGACTCTCCGCGACAAGATGGACGCGTTCCTTGAGCCGTTTCAGTCGCATTTTCACTCGGAGATCAAGACCATCGCAGCGCTGGCGGCCGGGCCGGAGCCGACGGAAAAGGCGGCGAAGGCGTTCGAGGACTGGGGGAGGACGAGTATAACGAATGCGGGGTACACGGATGTATTTGTGTTTTTGCTGCTGCATATGGATCGAGAGTTTGAGGACGGTTTGTGGATGAATTGGCCACCAATTCCCGGTCTAGTGAAGATGGGGTTGGCGAATGTGTTTATGCTGAGGCATCCCGGGTGGTGGCAGTTTGCGTCGTCGGATACGGCGGGCAACGTGAAGCCGATGAAGATGTGGGCTTAGGGTGGTATGAGAAGTGGGAAGGCGGTGAAGGGGAGAGCGGTTGAGATGCTTGTAGGTCTTGGTTTCCTTGTGCTTTAAGGAGTTGGAGAATAGATATCGCATCCCTGCGAAGGATCGAAGTTGAAGTAGAGGGTGAATTCAGTTTGATGCCTTATGGCGCGGGGGCGTACCATAAGGTGGTCCATTTGGTGCAGTGGTTAACTCTGAGAAATCCCTCTCTTCTGTTTCCCCAAGCCCGGCCATGCACATTTGCTCCGATATTCTCGCCCACCGGTCTGATGGCGGCGCGAGGCCCGCAGATTTCTGCCATATTCCTTTTCCAGTCGAAGAGGAGGTCGACGACTCCTCTATCTGTATTATGCCTAATTCCGCTATTGAGGGATCGGTCCGCGGCGAACTCTAGCAGGCTATGTTCCGAATCGTCTCCATTTGTGACAGTCTTGGGCTTTGCCCAGTCTGTGTGTTGTGGCCTTGCGGCCTAAGGCAGAAGGGATGGGTAGACCGTTTGTCCACAGATGTAAATAGCAGATCGCAGTGAGAGAGATCTTCTCCTTCTCTCTTTAGCAATTCAACAGCGTTACCAGCTTACCAAATCCTTTGTGGTTTGGGCCCTTGACACTGAGCGGCCAATTGGCGGAGCTCTAGTTCTTGTCTACGCGTAGCTAAGTCTTGCTCCCTTTCTACGGCTACGCGCTGGAGGCGCGGTAGAGAGTTTTCACTAGAAGGTTAATATAATCGAAACATGTTTAAAGTACGTTATAAATACCTTATTGGCCTATTGCTAGTTCCGACCGACTCAGACCTCCTAGCTCTTAAAGCCGGAGATCTTGATCCTCGTCGACTTGGAGTCCGTACGTAACCAGACGACGACGCAAGTGTAAGGATCTCATCGTCGTTATGGTCCAATGACGGTTCAACTCTACGTCTTTTGAGTTGAATACGCTCTGAATATGTTTAGAACCTGTTTGGTACAGAGCCACTACTATGTAACTCACTGTCTTTGCGCATTTGCTCCTCATATCGGGCTTGAAGCGTTGTATTCCGTTGGACGTGGGTCATATTATGGTCTTCCCGTATACGATACTGGTCGAGATCTCGCTTATCCCTAGTCTGGGCACTAAACGCATTTATAGTAAGTATAGAACATGTTCCGGTCGCGTATTCTTACTGTTTAATAGCGATAAGCAGGTCTTGTCGCTTGCCTGGCGCGTATGATTTGTTTGCGGCTTGCTCAACGGCATTTGTATGCTTTAGGACACTGTCGAACACGTTCGGATCCATATCGGAACAAGCTCTGTTTAGACCTGCTGCGATAACCGGGTGTCGTTTATGACGTACCCATTGCTGGATCTCAACACGTTCGTGCTCTAATACGTTTAGAACCTGTTCGAAACTCGTTTACAGTTTATTCGGAACGTACCTGTAATCAAATCGCAGAGCTGATAATACTCATCCCGTGTCTTACACGTAAGTAAAGACCGCAGGCGGCTACGGAGCGTTAAGCCTGCCTCGTCTTCCCGGATAAGCTTCTCAATACTGCGAAAGAAGTGGACACGGCAAAATATGACCGTCCGGCGCGCGTGCCAGTCCCAAGAGCGGCGCTGGGGGTCAACGGTTTTAAGATACCTTCCGAACCCTTTCCGAACGCGTTAGGATTAAGTTTATAGGATATAGAATTGAATTCCATACCTTTCATCTGTTTTGGACACATATCCATTACTACCGCAGAAAAGGAATTTACGGCGGTTTCATGGACGTGCTTCCATTTCACAGGCGTTTCCGCTACTTTCGAAGCGGTACTGAAGAATCGCTCAAAGGCCAACTGATAGCCTTGGACGGAATCCATATTCGTTAGGATGCGACCCCAAGTAATGACTAATAGTATTAGGAACGTGTTCGGAATACGTTAGGAACGTAATAAGACATACTTTTTCCGTGTGATGGGATGAGATTTGCGAAAATGATCTCATTGATGTCCTTTTGTCGAATCCGTTTGAAAGACATATCAACTTCGAAGGAATCTTGTTGAAATAGAAGCTTGACCTGCTGCTGGAAGAAACAAATAATCATGATATCGTTGCCGTCGTCAAAAATCTCTTGGATGTATGCCTATTACGTTAGTAGCCGGTTCCGAACATGTTATAAGTATATTACATACAGTTTCTGGAATCGAATATCGAATGATGTATTCCCTTCTCAAACACTACACCTTGGAAATGGGTTCCGTGAGGATTTAGAAGTAGTCTCTCCTTACGAATCAGGGCTGAAATCCGGTCCATATTACCAAAGCTCTGATGGACTTCTGCTAAAGAAGCCTTATTATACTGTAGGCAGAAGTCTCGGAGCGCCTCACTTTGCATAAATTTCGCTATACGGTATTAGACCATGTTCAGAACGTGTTAGGAATACGTTTACCAAGAGTTAACTTCGCGTCCCTTGTCCGTTTGATCAGTCTAATAACCTCGTCACACAGCTTGGTTGGGGCTTTTGACGGTGGCGGTGGTGGATGAGTATGAGTACCATAAGATGTAAAAAGCATATATGGTACTGCTACAAGGTCCTCAGGCATAAAGACAACAAATCTGACGTTGCAGCCTATCGATTCGAGCCTACCTTGCCCCTGGTAGTGATCTACATCTATAGAACGCGTTAGAAACGTATTATAAACACGTTCGAAATAGGGTCTTACTGCATGTAGGTCTCCGGGTTTGGTTTCCTTCAATGACACCGCATTCTTCTGACGGATGATCTTGCGCCTGTCCCTCGTTAACTAACTCACAGAGATGATCAATATTATAACGCCCGTCGGTTGCGATCGCTTTAAAAAAGTGTTTAGAACGCGTTTCTGGAGTCGAGTTCGAGCATCTAAAATATGGATTGTAGATACCAGCAACATCCTAAATGAATTAGTCTTTTTAAGATACATAGATATATTATAGGATATTAAGATACCAGGTAATGGCTAAGCTGAAATAAAAGCTTGCAGCTATCGCCTTGATTTGTACAAGCTGTCTTCGCATTGAATTTCTTCTGCGCGGCAAGATAGAGACTTAATCAAGTTAGTATTAGGTTCAGAACATGTTAAGAGGTTGTTCCTAACGTATTCGAGTATCTTTTCCTTAGGTCTGGCTCTGTGAGGTCAATTCCCGTACGCGATCCTCGAATCTGCTCCCAAAGCTCTTCAGACGTGGTTGTATGGTGTAGGTTCCGTAACGTGTTCGAAACGTATTCGCAAACCTTTACACCAGTACACTGGAGGTGACTCTTCATCCCGAACGTATTTCCAAGAAAGGGAATCCTTGTCCGGTTAGCAGGATACCGAATCCTATGGCCGTATTGAATCTATTTATAAAGTACATTTAGTATTTAATAGTATATAACTATTAGGAATTCGTTAAGCTTACTGTCCATTTCCCTGCCTGCTCTTCCCCTTGGAGATTTATACAGTATGTATAGCCATCTGGATGTGTTTGAGGATAGTCTGGAAGTACTGTAGTATACTCTAAGAAAAGCGTAGTAAGTGGTGGCCTTGAATTCCTCGCCAGCATAGTCAGGGCTTGAGGGACATCCTAACATGTTCATAAGCATACAGGAACATGATCTAAACGTGTTTCGAATTACATTGTCTCCTTGGTCTTCCGCTGTATTGGCTATGCGTATTTCGTCGTTTAGCAGGTCGAGGATCTGTTCATCGTCGACTCCAGGGTCTGGAGTCGACATCGTACCAGATTCCGAGCCGTCTATAATGTATTAGTATGCGAATACGTTCTGAACGTGTATGGAACATGTTACCCATGCGGTAGCAAGTTGCCGATGTCGAAAAACAACAAACAGAAGTTGGCAGTAGAGTCGAAAAGGTGATCTAAGCTTTATATTTCTAAGGTGAGCTTTAAGGGGAGTTCCTTAAAATTCCCTATGTCTGCCGAGGTTTACCCAACATCAGGTGAGCTGTACGCTCGTCTACGTACCCTGACATTCAGCCAGGTTTACTACGTATTAGCCCTCTAGCTACTGCCTAACTCTCTACCCATCCATGTCTAAGAAAACCACTGACGTAATGTGGCGCTAGGCAGAAACGTCTCTCCCAGACTCCCCACGTAGCTTTCTTAGGGCGCTTGCTGTAGCGTCTAGGTTCGGATTTGCCACACGTCCGTGTATAAATATGTCAGTAATACAAGTAACAAAAGCTCGGGATTTATCTATCGTCTCTATAATTCTGCTTCCCAAATAACGAGTTTCGGCAAAGAAAATGGAACCTCATTTGGAGGACCTTTCTTCACAACTTCCTAAAAATATGACCAAGAAAGAGTACAAAGTATTTCACAGGCAGTACATGCAAGATGTGAAAAAGAAAATAATTCAGGCTAAACGAAATGGAACTCTTGATGGCCTTGGGTGCAAGGTTACAGACGTGGTTATCCGTCCTAGTACTGTCAATATGGCGACTATGAAGGGAACTGATAAAGAGAAAGCGGACAGAGTTGAAGAACTCTACCACAATACTGGCCGGTAAGATAAACCCGCTAATATTGATTTAAACCGCTAACTCCCGTAGCTTCCTCGATCCGACGATACAATACCCACCAGGGTTACTCGATCTCGTTAGAAAAGATTTTGCGCTAAATGCACGAGGAATATACTATCACCAGTTTTATAAACCAATGTTTGTAAAATCTAGTCGCAGTATATGGATACCTACTCTAGAAGACCTTAATTGGAACGACCCTCGGGAGGCCGATCGCAGGCGACGTGCGAGGAGATTTGCAGAGCATAATAGAAACAATGAGTTGTGGAAAAAGAGTGAATACCCATGGGATGCAGATGCTTGGTCTGATGTATTCGGTCAGATTAGGGATGATCCATATCTGACGATGTAATTCTGCCCTCTTTACTGCAAAAATAGCGCTAACAGTTTCTTCTAGGGACAAGCATGGGTATCACACTTTCAAAAAGAAAACCGATGCTATTCGGTGCACCTTAACCGGCGAATCGAAGATAATCCACCGGATACCAGATATAACATTTGGTCTGGCCACATTCTCAGATCATCAATCTCCAGCATTCGTTGAGCAGCTACACCAAGACACGTTAGAGAGGGTGTTATTGCACCCAAAGTGTGGACTATTGGCCGATCCACATTGGGGCCGAACTCAGCTGGCATTTCCTTTTGCAGTCTACGAGGCCAAAGGCTGGGATGGAGATTGCCGTACCGCGCGCCGACAGGCTTGTCTGGCCGCAGCCACGTATCTCGATCTACTGGACAACCTAGCGCGTACCCCTGGCCCAAAGGAGAACTACGAGAAAAGGGTGTACCAAACCTCTACTAGCCACAAGTACCAAGTGTTCGCTTTGACTTCATTTGGTGCTCATTGGCATGTATTAGTCGGATACCGGCGACCACGAGTAGACAACTCTACTACTTGTGGAACTGACTGGTGGTATCAAGAACCCAACGAGTTCGCTGGCAGGGAAGATATGAGCGATACGGTCTATGTACGTCCCTCATGTTCTGTATCATATTGGAATCAGAAACTAACCCTTAAACTCCAGGTCTTCCAGCGAATATGGAGCGGCCGTATCGTTACGGAAATGAAAGCCTGGGAGCTACTATCGATAGTAGACCAAATACACAATTGGGCTATATCAGAGCACAGGGCCTTCGTGCTTGGCCATCTGAAGTCATGGCAAAAGTTCTGCGAAGAGAATTTTCTTTTGGACTGGAGCTCAATGTATAACATTGGTAGAAAGTGGGAGCGAGTCTTGAGCCACGATGTGGATTTGCCACTCCCCTCCTGGACCAAAGATTCGCGAAAAAAAGAGCTTGGAAAATTGCAAGTCAGAGCCAAAGTGGCCTTAGCTAATGCTCAAAGAAAAGAAGAGCGGCGGCGCAAAGGGGAGATACTCGTTTCTTCTGATTTAAAAGAGGGAGAGAGTGTCTTTTACTGCGAGAAAGGAAACTGTTGGTCCCAGATGGAGGTCGGCCTTGGAAAGGAGATAGGCTCGTTCGGCGCGTTACTCGATAATTGGCAGATCGCTCACGGCTTTGATGGTAAAAAGTTAGGTGTAATGAGGGAGAACGAACTTCTTGAGGGTCTAGTTTGGGAAGGGGATTCTGATCCGGTATATTCTGATCAAAGTGCTGTTGGTAGCGCTTTGAGTGGTGTACGGAGATGTCTTGAAATTGATGAACAGCGTCGTGGGAAAACCAGGCGAGATTTTGAAGATTTTGAAGATGATTCAGGACTGGATGGTAGAAACGGGCAGGGAGCATCGAAAAGACGAAGGATACAGGACGGCCTGAACAGTGCCTCAACAGGATGAGTATATATAGCGGAGTATGGTGTTTGGTGTTCCAATCGAAGGGTCTTCTAAATTTTACATTTCCAGCTATTTCGTCCAAATTTCAGCAGCAAATCAAGCTACAGAGTAAAATATATCATAGACCCAAACCACGAAGGACTTGGTAAGCTGGTAACGCTGATGAATTGCTGAAGAGAAAAGAAAAAGATCTCTCGTACTACGATCTACTATTTACATCTGTGTATAAACGGTCTACCTACTGTACTATGGTTAATTGCACCTTTGGTAAGGCGCAATTTATTTGTATGTGTAACAGTGTAAGGGTCTCACTGTAGGGAGTCTCCAATCGTGAGGCAAATATTGAATTGTTGCTATGAAGGAGGAATCTACAGTACTAAGTGAGGATTCACCCTCTGTATAGGGCTGTTCCCGATTGGCGGATTTCCCGATTTTGCGGATACGATATCGGCACGGATACGATATCGTTAACCTTTCAGGTTTACGGATACGATTCGCCGATTTATATCGGCAGCTTTCTATTCTACCGATATTTTATCCGTTAAATTTTGTCAATATCGGCGAAATCGGTGAATCGGTAAACTACTTCATTAGGACTAGCTTCAATCTGATTTCTATAAAGATTTTTGGATAACTTGGCTGCTGGAATTCTAGGGCTTTGCATAGGGATCATTTATCAACATTAACATCCGCATTGTTTTACCCTTCATCGAATATCTCCGGATACCTAATATATCTCTTGCCGCATTGAATAATCGTTCTACTGACACCTCTAACGATGGAATTGGTAGATACTCTCTTGCTGCTGCTGCCATTTGAGGCAGTTCATCCTTGTATACTCGCCACCAGTTACAAAGCCAATTCGGATCTGTAGTATTAATATTGCTAACTCGAGGACTGTCAAAGTACCGATTAATATCGGACAGAAGGGGAACCGCTTGAGGCTGTAGCCGTTGGAGTATTCGGGATTCTACCGTCTTGATTTCCGATGCCGACTGCTGTAATACCGTTCTAGGCGATTCGCGGTTCCGAAGTGGATATTTCTAATGAAGACTGTTACGGACAGCTCTTAATATTAGATTCCCAGCCTCTTTATCCTCTAATTTATTAATAATAATAATAATAAGAATCAATTTAACGTACTATCTGGATCCCTTTCGGGTCTACGAGCACGATATTCTATCTGGTCTGCCGCGGGCAAAAGTTTCCCCGTAGCCCTGAGGCTGCGGGTACATAAAATCCCGCCTCCTCCCTTTAGTAGACTATCTGAAACGTTTATTATCTATCCGTAAGAGTCGGTGTTTCCGCCTACGCGGAGAGCTTATTCTGGCACGTCGTGGAGGAACTGGAACGGTTTCTAGTCCTCTATTACCTCCTCCTTAACTTCCTTAGCTACCCGGTATTACTCTAGGCCTCCCGTATCGATTAGCCACCTTGCTACGTGGCGTACCTTGTCCCTATTATGCAATATCCTCTTAAAGTCCGTTGTTCCAGCTCGTTAGAGGAGCTCGATCCTCTGGTCGGTCCGCTGCGGGCAAAATACAAGGAGATAGTAGAGAGACTATCGGGGGGCACCGTACTCATACGCTAGGTGGATTCTAGGGATACTAATTTTTGCGAGCCATCCTTTAACTCTAACTACCTTAGTCCGTAGTACTATAAGCGCCGAGGCCTCGTATTTCTAAAGGCCGTCGTACCGGTTAAGGCACTAGGTTTCCTACGGGTCCTTCTATATCCTTACTCTCCTTCCTAGTCTAGCCGCTTCGGCTTACTATCTCTCCCTCTATTTCGCTCGATACTCGTCCTAGATTATCCGGTACGGGCCTTTTCGCTATTATATCTAATATCCTCTAATTAGTTCGGGCCGGGGGAATAGAAGTCTATTATACTAGGTCCGAAGCGTACTTATCGCGGGTTCAGGTTTAGACCGGATACGGCGGGGTCGGCCTCGAGTTCGTCTCGGGGGAGCAGAAGTAGTATCCTAGACTTACGTTAGGGCTCCCTTAATCTGGGTAGTGATCTTGTAGGTGTTCGTCGATGCTACTCTTTGGGCGGCCCGTTCTTAGACGTAGAGTTCGATTGGGGGAACGTCCGCCTCTCTCTTAAGCGCGGCGATTGGTGTCCGTTTGTAAGCCCCTAGGATCTTTCGTAGACACTTGTTCTGAACCTTGGCTAGGTCCTTCATTTTGCCTTCAGAGATTGGCTTACCCTGCTAATAGACTCCCCAAATAGGGGCGCCGTATGTCATAATAGGCCGTGCAACCGCTATGTAGAGCAGCCTCGATTTCCGGACGGATAGTCCCTATACCGATGAAGTTACCCTCGCTAGGGAGTCGAAGGCCTTAAGTCCCCTCTATATTACCCGGAGGATATAGTCCTTCTATAAGAGGGAAGGGTCGAGCTAAACTCCTAGTACCCGGAGGGATATAACTAATTTAGCTTAATGTCCCTATATTTAGATCGTAGACCGGAGATTAGCGGAAATATTACGTTTCTTGGTAAAGTAGATAATCTGGTACTTATCCGGGGTAAATTTAGCCCCGAACCGTGACGCCTATTCTAGGTAAGTATCGTAGGCCGCAGTTAGTCGTTGGCAGTTAGCTACTACCGTATCTCCCTAGGTAACCAGTGTAGTATTATTAACGAACCCGAACCCGAGCACGTTACCCTAAATATCCTTAAACTGATACAGTAGGTCAGATATGAATAGGATAAACAGCGCGGGTGATAGGGTAGAGCCTTACGGGATCCCTGTCTCCGTGTCGAACTAGCGGCTCTTAAAGTCCGAGAAGAGAATCTTTGTTCGCCGTCCGGTTAAGAAAGATACGATTATCTAGATAATCTATTCGGGATATCCTATCCGACGAAGGACCTAGAGCAGCCGGGGGTAAGAGACGTTATCAAAAGCTCCAGCAAGGTCAAGCCTAAGTATAGAGACTACAGACTTCTTTACGTGCTACGCCGTCTATATAGTCCCGGTAAGGAGTTCTAGGGCGGAGAGAGTAGATCTCTCCTTTCGAGCTCCTATTTGGTTCTAGGGAATCAGATCTCGTATTTCCGCTTTAGTGATCAGTCGATCTGCGAGGATTTTCTCGATTAGCTTTGTAACCGTGTTTTTAAGAGTAATAGGGCGGTAGCTGCTTAGAAGAGAGTAGTCCTTTTTCTTGTCCTTCCTTAGTACCACCGTAGTAGATTCCTTTAGAACTGCTAGTAGCTCCCCGCTTCGGAAGAGAGCGGTAACCGTCCGGGCTAGGTCTACGGCTAGGATATTAGAGAGGGCCTTTAGTACCTCGTTCGGGATCATATTAGGCCCGGGGGCCTTCTAGTTCGGTAGCCGGCGGATAATCCGGGTAATCTTATCTAGGGTAACCTCTTGCCCGATATCGAATCGTGGGAACTATTCGTTAGTTATATCTTAGAGGTCAGCGGCACCGCTCCGTGGGAAGAACTTTGTAGCAAGGATCTCTACTTTCCCTTAGTTATCTCCCGTCGGGGGATCGTTCTCCGTGCGCCTAAGTAGTAGGATAGCTATAAGCCTACCGGGTTACCTAGCGGTCTTCTGGCTCTACTTATTTAGTCTCTAGAGCCCTCGGTTATATATATAGTCCGGGTAATTCTCGTCTTTAGTAAGTGTCTAGATAAGTTTTCTCTATCTCGTCCGGCCGTTACTACGCATCTTCCTCCTTAGGGCATTCCTTTAGTATTTCTAGTCTCGTTCGTCGTCCGGGTCCTAGGTCCGTTAGAGCCGGCGTCGGGCCTAGCGGGCGCCAGCTAGGAACTCTGCTGCCTATAGTGACTACTCCGGTCTAGACTAGTCACAAGGTCGCGCCCGTTTATAGTGCTTATCTAAGGTGCCGTAAAGAAGTCTAATAAGGTTATTAATCGCAGTATAGGGTTCTAGTACATACCACTAGGAGCTAGAGACATCTTCCCGGATTTTTTCCCACGGGGCATCCTTGAGTATAAACCTTAGGCTCGTCTAGTATAAGGAAACCTTAGCATCTAGTTTAGATCTCGATTAGAAAGTAGTCCTTTATAGTAGACTACTCCGGCCGTAGGTAGTAGAGGAGGATCCGTAAGGCGATCTCCGGCGAGGCAAAGGCTAGGTTAATGACCGACTAGCTTTAGTTCCGCTTCTATATTATTACCCCTTACTCGTTAAGGAGCTAGAGGTTAGCTTGCTCGGTTTAGAGGAGTAGGTAGTCTACCTTTAGCTCCTTTAGGGTTCCGGTTCTACCCCAGGCTGGGTGATGGTAGTTAAAGTCCCCTAGGAGGATAACGTTCTCTTGGCCAATTTCGCAGAGAATTTCTGCGATCTCCGGCCACTTCTTAAGCTGTGGCTGGCCTACGTGCCCTGGTGGATTATATACGTTAACGAGGTTGAGGGGTCCGTCACGCGTTATAACGCGGATCCATTCGATGTGGTCGGAGGCTCGCTTTGATTCCCAAGCTGTAAGAAGGATCTTATCGTGGATAAAGAAGACGACCCGTATACCGTAGTATATAGGTCGGCTTGGGCGAAAATTCTTTGGTGTATAGGTGACTGTTGGTTTGGTTTCGGCGACCATCGGTTCCTGAATTGCAAGTATAGGGAACCGGGTAGGGTTAATCGAGTCGAAGGTAGCCCTAGCCTTATCGTTGTTCGCATTACCGTAGTTATATTAGAGGATGCCGGTCCCTATCATTGAGTACTAGGGGTATTGTCCTTTCCGGTAAGTGTCGTATCCTCTCCGGTTATATCCTTTCCGGTAGATGTCGTGTCCTCTCCGGTTATATCCTTTCCGGTAGGTATCGTAAAGGTAGAAGTACTAATGCCGGATATAAAGTCTTCTAGTTAACTAGCCGAGAGCTAGAGTCGCTGCTGCCCTGGGGCTCGGGCTGCTACCGTGATTCCTAAGGGCCTCCCAGGTCCCGCCATCCTCCGCTTCTAGGTGTTGCTAATAATAATATATCCATCGTCATCGTGGCGGAACTGGTAGGTTGTGACATTTTGGTTTTGGTTTTGGTTTTGGTTTTGGTTTTGCCCCCGGTAGACGGCGAGGGTAGCTTCATTAAGGCGGTTTTCTGTAGCTCGCTGGCCAGCTACGAAGGATTTATATACCGCGCAGCTTCTGGTTATCTAGGCAAAGTGCCTAGGTTTCTTACACCCTGCGCACCTTGCCTCTTGAAGGTCTTGTATTATATATCCCCTTATAGGGTAGTGTTTTGCGCAGCGCCCACAGGTGTCGCTATCCGCGTTATAAACGGACTACGTGTGGCCCTATTTCTAACAGCGGATATACTAGATCGCCCGGAGAGTAACGTCCCATAGTTTAGCTGGGAGCCATAGGGCGCTATATAGGAAGCCGTCCTTAATAAGACGTATCACGTCAGTTTCGGTAGCCACCTCGATAATAATTGATCCCTTCGTCTGTGACCCAGCATTCCGGATAGCCGCTAGCTTCTCTTTCTTATAGAGCCAGGAGATTCGTTCAATTTTAACAGCGTTTTAGTTCGACATCTATCTCGCCCATTCGGTGTTCCCCTTACTTTTACCGGTTATAATCTATATATAAATTAGGATACCTATTACTATAAGTAGCTTCGGGCGACGGATCAGTTTAATGCCGTTATCCCCAGCGATTCTAGTAGCGATAATCTAGTCCCGTCGGGTAGTGGTAGGAACCACGACCGACACCTTACCGGCTGCCCGGTAGTGGGGGATAATCGCTTTCGCGTCTAGGATTACCTTCTTGATTCTCTATAGTTTCTCTTCCGTCGTCTCTTCTACGGCTCCTGCTATTTTAGAGAGGCGCACTTCAACGACCGCCTTAGTCTTTCCCCCTACGGCGATCTTACTCTAGGTTCGTATCTCGGTGGTTAGGGCCGCGGCTAGGCGACCGCGGTCTTTCGCGATTCTAGCTTTAATACGTCTAAGACGCTCTAATATTTGACCCATCGCTGGGTCCCTGGCGGGTGTTCCCGCCTACGCCTTTTCTATACTCTTTCTCTATGCTAGCTCCGGAATAAGCCGGAGAACGGGCGTTAGGTAAGCCTTAAGAACTCTACGGAGCGACCCCGCCCTAGCCTATCCACGGCAGCTCTCTAACGCGAGTTTTATATAGTTTTCCATAATTTGGAGTATCCGCCCCTCATCTATCCGTCCATTTTGTTCTCCTACTCCGTTGCGGGTGTTGGGTCGTGGGTGGTCCGCCTGCTGGGGACGCGTCGGGGACGCGTCTTTGGCCTGCGGGCCTTTCCCCCTCATGCGCCCTCTAACCATTATTTGGGAGGGCTGCAATAGTTGATTATAATTGAATGAAGTGTGAAGAATCGATTACGATCATAATCTCAGCTAATTTCCAAGTTGTGGGCTGTTTTGCAGAAAAATGTTCCTTGCTTTAACAAAAAAATTTTCCTCTAATTTATTAAGGATTAGGTCTCCTTTCACCCGAGGATCTAGAATTAGAGTAGTGTAGTAGGTATCTAATTCATCTATAAAGGTGTAGTATTTCTCGTATTTCTTTATTCCTTCCTTGATTGCTTGGGTAATATCACGATTTAATCCCGAAAAGACTCCCTGAGCTTCAGACCCCTCATTGAGTAAATCATATAGCTCATAATAGAGTGGGACGGTAAGGCTGATCTGTGGCTTTCGCTCTGATACGAACAGGGTGAGCTCGTTGAACTTGCTCAGTACTTGATGAATCTGAGACAGGTGCTGCCATTCCTCGGCGGTAAAGGAAGGTATCTCCGTCTATAGGGCTACGTATCGATTGATCTAAGCCTTTGCTTTTAACCCGTCATCTAACATTCGATAGGTAGAGTTCTAACGAGTCTCTACATCATATTCAATGAATTTTTCTAAGAGATTCATGAATTAACAGACTTCTTTCTATTTCTGCCGTCTCTATGGGCTCCGGTTAATCTAGAGAGCGAGAATTCGGAGCTTAGACAATGCTGTCTGACTCGATATAGATCCCCCAGCGTATAAGCTATCATAGATGGTGTATGCCGCTTCCACGCTTCCTGATTTCAAGGCGCGAAGGATATCTTGAACGATTAAGTTCAAAATATGGGCCAGGCAGCGGATGTAGCTGTCCACTCCGCGGAATAGAAGCCCGTTTAGGAGCGTCTCTGCGCCATATTTTTCGTTCAAGGTATAGAACAATTCTAAGGCCATAACTTCATTATTACGGGCATTGTCTCCAGTAATTATAATCAACTTTAATGTTAGATCCAACTCTACGAGAGTAGCATTAATAGCTGCCGCAAGATTTTCCCTACTATGTACTCTACGGAGTTCACAGAATTCTAAGGTCCGTTCCTGATATTCGAACGTCTCCGTAAGCCAGTGGCCGATTATACCGAGAATAGGAAGGTGGTTTTTGCTCGTCCAGATGTCAAGAGACAAGGCAATAGTTATGCAGGTTACGGAAAGCTCCTCCTTTAATTAAAGACGCTGCATATTAAAGCTTTCTATAAGCCGCCGTCGTAGGGTAGACCGTGAAGAGAACGGGAGTAAGATACCTAGAATATCTCGAAAGATTTGCTAGAAAGCTGGCGATTCGATGGTAGTAAAAGCTTGTTTATCATAGATAACCCATTAAAGAATATTCCGCTCAAGAAGTTGTTAGTATAATAAGGTCTCTTTCCGAGTAAGAAGGCTAATAACGCTTGCCTGCTTCTTTAGAAGGGGCTTATCTTAAGAATGAGGGGAATAGATAGAGTACTTTTTAAGATACTACTGCATATTCGAAGTAAATGTCTGCCGTAATAAATCTAAGGTCGTCCAAGGATATTGGATACTAGTCTTCTTATTAATAAAAGCACATCGAATCTCTATATCTGTAGTTTACCGCTTTCCTGACCGCTTTATAACCTATTCGCGAGCTACTTCAGTGTCAGGGCACGAAGAATGAGGCAAAACTCTGTGATTCGTGATATACTAGAATCAATCTACCAAGGGGAAAGGGAGATCTAAGTGTGAGGGGAAATATTCAGTAGGCCTTGGGGTGACCACAACACATCGTGAGGCCGTAAGGCATCCACATCCCAAGGCCCCAAGGCATCAGACTGAATTCAATCTTCGATCCTTCACATTCAGTCGTTTAGAAATAATCCTACATCTACGCTGTAGTAGGCGCTGGGCGTTTCCGGGGCAGGATCGAGGATGATACTGTTAGTGCGGAATAAGTCAGGGCCTGTAAAACTGACTCTGAGGGCAGGACTTCAGTTGATGATAGATTGACAAAAGATTCAAAATCGGATTCCGTTATTTGATCTTCTGGTAAAGTTTCATCGTATCCATCATTAAGTAAGAGGTAATTCTGTTGGTTATGGCGGGTAACCATTGCTCTATTCTCATTCAAAGCCATGATGGTTATGCTGCCAAAAGAAGTCTAGAAAGTTATCATTCAATGTAAAATATATGTAGAATCTATAATATTGCGCGTAATAGACATTATTACCGTCGCTGCGAGAAGATATACAGGAGAGAATACCAAATTAGGACGAACTCATGATTTAGCGCCAATATCGGAGACGATAGTCGTATCGGCGACGATCTTGCCGATATTTATTCGCATTCGCCGTATCTCTGCGGATACGATTGGCCGATATAAATCGGCGGGATTCTTCCTCACCGATACGATAACCGATATGGCAAGATCGTGACGATATCGTATCGGGAACACCCCTACCTCTGTATGACCCTTTTGAGCCCGATGGGCCCGGATCGAATCATCTTTTCTCCTTACCCCGCCCGCTTTGAGATATATTGTCACGGTCGTACTTTCGTACTTTGAGGCGTTGAAGTATTGTAGCCTTATAGCCTGATATTGGTGCCTCACGATACGATGCAAGGGTGGGGCGCTTAGTCATGGCGCAGAGTCCCAATCAATATCTGTCAAGATCTGATGTCATTACTTAGTCATTCATTTCCCCGCTTCGGCTATTACTTAGTCATTCGTTCCCCCTCTTCGGCTATTACTTAGTCATGGGTATATCTACCTCGTTCTGTATTCTACTTCTTACAGAAATACAAGCATCGCATTGCCTCTGAACAGGTATCCTATTGCTTCCGTGATTAACGACACGCCAAAACGTTCAACAGTTATGAGCCCAATTTGCCTTAAAGCTCGATCTCTATATCAGCTTTCCCATTGAACTCATTCCGGACCGTTGTTCCTTAAAGCAACGTCCTCCTCTGTTGATCGTTTTGGCGTGTCAATCAATCACGGAAACAATAGGATACCTGTTCAGAGGCAGTGAGATGCTTGTATTCGGTCAGAAGTACATAGTTTACCTTGACGGGTATATATACCCAGGGCTTATGTAATCTTATGTAATCTACAAGGTGCGGTGACTAAGTAATAGCCGCGGAGTTCCGACACACCCCCCCAGATCTAGAAAAGATCTGTATATCACAACCGTATCGCGGAGTTATCCTTCTGAATCAGTTACGTTCGTTTAGTGACGGATGTGATCATATCTCGTGGGATTGTAATGAGATGCTGGATAGATCGCATATTCAGGTGCTCGAGGAATTTCCGGTGGTTCTGAGGGGAGAGTATCTTGGTAAGACCGTCGGCGACCATCTCAGATGTGGAGACCCATTCAACGTTGAGGTCACCAGTCTGAACCTCTTGGCGTAGCCAGAACTGATGGATATTAACGTGACGGAGGCGTGAAGTGAGCAAAGGGGTTGGCTTAGAGACAATACCAACTGTCTGCTTATTATCACATTGGATCGTGAGTTCTTGCTCTGGATCAAATCTGAGTTGACGGAAGAGACGGTTCATCGCGATTACTTCGCGTGCTGCCCAGGAGAGGGCAAGGAGCTCAGCTTCGGTTGTAGAGGTCGTTACCACTGTCTGACGGGCGGATTGCCAACGAACGGGGCCGTTGAACAGGTAAATGATGTATCCGTTAGAGGACTTGCGAGTCTCTGGATCATCAGCGAAGGATGCGTCAGAAGCAGCCTGGACGGGAAGTGAGCTGGCATCTGGAGGAGGTTGTGAAGACCCGGAGTATTCAAGTGCGTGGAATTTCGTCGTCTTTAGGTAGGCGATGCAGCGATCAGCCTCTTCTATATGCCTTGGAGACGGATTGATGTTGTGACGGGAAAGCCTGGATACCGCAAGGGCGATATCAGGGCGTGTGGTCACTGCGGCATATACAAGGGATCCGACCTTCTGCTGGTAACCTTGGATAGAGCGAACGGATGCGGTTCCCTCATACCGTTGATCGGAGAAGTCTTGGGAAAGGGGTGAATTGACCGGTGCTGCCTCTTCCCGATGGAACTTGTTGACCAACTTATCTACGTAGGCGTCTTGACAGAGCCAGACCTTCCGTTGTGCACGATCGCGGACGATACGAATGCCGAGGAAGACCTCGATATCACCGAGTATCCGGGACTCGAACCGTGCGAGGAGTTTACGAAAGAACTCATCGATTAGTGGACGATTCGACTTCGAGCCGAGTACGATAATATCGTCAACGTAGACAAAGACGATAAGTGATGGGGACATAAATACGCAGGGGTCCTCGGTGATTGCTGTAAGACCGAGGGTGGAGAGGAACTCAGAGATAGTTTCGAACCATAGCTTTGGGGACTTGCGGAGTCCGTAGAGGGCTTTCTTGACGAGGAAGCAGCGTCCTTTCTGACCAAAGCCTTCGGGGCAGCGGATATAGACCTCGGTATCTTGAACCGCATTGGCGAATGCATTAGTAACATCAGCGGCAACGCATTCAAGGTCGAAGGCAGCCATAAGGGCCATTAGGACGCGGAAGGTGGAGTACGCACCAGCGGCAGCGTAAAGGTCGTCTCGATTCTGGATAAATTGGAGGTCTCCGCGAATGCAGAGGCGAGCTTTGAACTTGGTGAAGTATCCGTTCTGATCCTGCTTGTATTTGAAGACCCAGCGAACAGGGAGGACCTGTTGGCCTGTAGGTATATCAACCTCGACAAGTGTTCCCATTTCGATAAGCTTTGCGATCTCAATCTTGGCTGCCCGGAACCATTCAGTGCTGTAGAAGTGGTGTTTCATATCAGACCAGTGTTGTGGTTCACGAGGCATGTCAGAAACTAGGACAGCTTTGGCGACAGCGACGGAGAAAGCATGGATTGCGTTTTCGATAAGTTCATCTTGGGATTGGATGGCACTGTTTCTTTGGACGTCTCTTGCCTTGGAGGAAAGTGTGATTTTCCTGCCAGACCTTGTAGAGCGTAGGTTTCTTAGTGCGCTAGTTTCCTTTTGAGCAGTAGTAGAGCGCGTCTGGCGCGTGGTAGGCTCAGGAGGGACTGATGGAGTTGGAGTAGAGGAACCAGTTTCGGGTATATCCTGTGGTGTTGGAGAGGAGACCCGGTAGGACTGGAGCGTTTCCTCGATAAGCTGAAGATCTGGTGAGGCGTCTTCGAAACCTGTATTGGTAGGGGAAGCGGAATCACTCTGGATTCCTCCCTAAGGATTGTTGTCAAGAGGCTGAAGTGCCTGATGACTGGACGATTGCTGAGAGTCCGGTTCAGGTGTTGCATCAGGCGTAGCAAGATGACCTGGAGGGCTGGATAGGAGCTGTTGGACCTTAGCGCTTGTCTGTGGAAGTAGAGACAATAGGCTGTCAAGGTCTTTGGGCTGGATGCCGTTGTGCGCAGGGTTAAGGGAATCATTATCTGGAATAGGAGGAAGTTCCGTGTTGAAGCGAGGAACTATAACCTCAAGCTGTTGGATATCCTGGTCTGAAGGAGGAGATAGGGTAGCGTGGAGGACTGGGTCGTACTGAATGGACTCATCGATCCGGACGTCTCGGCTATCGAGGATACGATTTAGCGAAGGAACCCAGACACGATAGATGTTTGAGGCAGAGTAGCCAGTCAGAAAACCTATATGAGCGCGTTCTTCCATCTTATCCTTCTTTGCGTTCTCTTTGCGTACGAAAGCCTTAGATCTAATGATCTGGAGATGGGAGAGGTTTGGCTTCCTCTTCGCGATAATCTCAAAGGGTGTAATGAACTTGTTAAGAGTAGGGTGCTTGAATGGAGTCCGATTAAGCAGGTACTCGGCATGCGCGACAAATTCAGGCCAGAGAGACTTCGGAAGTTTAGACTCGATGCAGATTTTGCAAGCCATAGTTACCATCACCCCCCCAGAACGTTCTATAAAGCCGTTCTGGTCGTGTGTACCTGGAGCGGAGTGATTGACCTCGATTCCAGCGTCGCGGCAGAACTTGTCAAACTCATCGCTGAGGGCTGTCTCATTATCGAGCTGGAGAGTAAGGACTCGAAATCCCCAGTTGTAGATCCAGCAGAAGAATTCCTTAATGCAGGCCATTTGTGTCTGTTGTTTCTTGTCGCGGATAGGGAAAGCCCTATGGAACGTAGAGTATGGATCATAGAAGTGGAGGATATACCTGTCATCGTTGAAGGCATTTTCCATGAAGACTAGGTCAAGGCAAACCTTCTCAAAGGGGGCGTTACCACGTGGTTGTGGTACGCGCGAGATCCGCTTTGGGACTTGAGCTAGGTTGCAGGTATCGCACAAGGAGTTGTCCTTGTCTGGCGAGGAGTGGGTGATAATTCTGATACCTTGTACAGCGTCAGGCATGTGGCGTATAGCGTCCGGACGAGCGTGACCAAGGCGTCGATGCCATTGCTCTAGCGGAGCAGTGGTCATAGAGATGTCGTAGGACGATGCTGCGTTGGCAGTATAAACAGCAGGTTGTGGAACGATACTGTCTGGAGGTTCGAGAAAGAGAAGGTGATTCTCCTTAAAGAGTCTCGCAATGTAGTGATCACCATTTCTGTGACGTAAGGAGTGATCTTTACCAAAGTAGTATATGTCGACCTGATCGAAGAGTTGTCCGCCTGCGATATTAACATGGAAACCAGGGAGGTAGATGACCCCCTGTAGCTCCATAGTTCGGGTGTTTCCACGAAAATCCTTAAGAGTGACGTTGACTGATCCAGTACCGTGATACTGATGGAGGGCCATGCCGAAACGGATGGCTCCAGTATCATTGGGTTTGAAGTCGTGGAAGCGGTGGATATCGTGACAGACATGGACGTTCGCGCCAGTGTCGAAGATAAACCGATTAGTGGCATAAGACTGGTGATCGATTGACGCGATAATGATGGTATTCGCCTCCTTTGGAATCTGCGGTGCCGGAGGAACGATGAGTTGGGCACTTGGATTAGGAGGGAGCCATGCCGGTGCTGTGACCTTGTCGCGTTGGAGCTGCTTATAGATCTTCTCAAGCGGTCCTGGAGGGAGCCTCTGAAATCGTTCGATAATAGCAGGGTCCTCGTGATGATCCTTGGATCGCCTGGAGGAATTGATGTGAGGGCATTCCCCATACCAATGTTTCACTCCACAGATGCAGTCTTTGTACGGAACCTTTGCATTACGTTGTCCTCTTTGCGGTTGATGTTGGTGTTCAGCAACTTCGAGGGTTACGTTAGCGAACTTCTGCGAAGAGTCTTGGTCGTTGTGGAAGATTTCAAAGCCGAGGAACCAATCAACGAGTGTAGGAAGGTCGGCAAGGGTAGGGCTAAGCGTGTCTCCAGCGATGCGGGTATAGACGTGCGTCCGAAATTCCTTATTAATGGAATTAGCGGCGGCTATAAAAGCTCGGCAGATATATCGGTCAGTAAGATGATCAATAAGATCTCGGACAGACTCAATCTTCTCTTGCAACTTAAGCTAATCGTTGGCATAGTCTAGATTAGACTGATTCCGGTTCTTCTTTCCCTTCTTCAAACGGTTGAACTCTTCTTCAAGGTAAGATGCCAATTTGGTTGACTGTGGAGCCGCGTAACGGTGGAGTGACTGCAACATGTCCTTGGCAAGGTATTTGCCCTTGATATACCGAGTCATACCACCACTGACGGAAGCGGTGATAGCGTTGGCGAGATTCTTGAGTTCAGCCTCACGGAGATCGTATGCTCTTTTCTCGTATTCGAAGGTTTTCCAGAGCCATTGTATGTCAGGGTTCGTCTCATTTCCAGATGGACTAGGAGGAAGAGCAGGATCCTTATGGATAGGTTGCTTTACTGCTTCCTTTCCTTCTGAGGCAGGGCTTTCGACGAAGGTTGGGTTGACGTAGTCCCAAACTTTGATGCGTTGGGCGTAGTTCTTGATCTCTTCGTACCAGTCGATCCAGTTGGTGATATCCTTCAACGGGTTCTGGATAGTGACCGTATGATTGGAATTGGTAGAAGAAGACATTGTGAAAATGTCGCTATAATAGGACAGTTCCTAGACGTAGGTAGGAATGGAGTCTCTCGGGATGTCGTCGAGGGACGCGGAAGCGGGCGGAAGACGATGCTTTGGCGGAGCAACGGTCTATATTGAGATCAATCGGAAAGCTGATATAGAGATCGAGCTTCAAGGCAAATTGGGCTCATAACTGTTGATCGTTTTGGCGTGTCAATCAATCACGGAAACAATAGGATACCTGTTCAGAGGCAGTGAGATGCTTGTATTCGGTCAGAAGTACATAGTTTACCTTGACGGGTATATATACCCAGGGCTTATGTAATCTTATGTAATCTACAAGGTGCGGTGACTAAGTAATAGCCGCGGAGTTCCGACATCCTCCGACCTCTGACGGTCCTCTGACACGTCGTCGTACGAGTCTCGATTCCTACCTCTTAGGAATCGTCCTCCTACAACTCTTTTCACTATGTCTTCCTCTACCAGCTCTAATCACACAGTCACTATCAAGAGCACCTTGAAGGATATTACTAACTGGATCGACTGGTACGAAGAGATCAAGAACTACGCCCAACGCATCAAAGTTTGGGACTACGTCAACCCAACCTTTGTCGAAACCCCTGCCTTAGATGGAAAGGAAGCTGTAGCGCAGCCTATCTATAAGTCTCCTACCATTCCTTCTCGTCTAACTGCAGACACGGATCTCAGCCTACAACAATGGATCTGGAAATCCTTTGACTACGAGAAAAGGGAGTACGATCTCCGTGAAAATGAACTGAAGAACCTGGCCAACGCTATCACCGCTTCTGTCAGTGGTGGTATGACTCGATACATCAAGGATAAATATCTCGCCAAGGACATGTTGGAGTCGCTCCACCGTTACGCCGCCCCACAGTCAACTTAATTGGCATATTACCTTGAAGAAGAGTTCAACCGCTTAAAGGAGGGCAAGAAGAACCGGAACCAGTCCAATCTCGACTATGCCAACGATTGGCTTAAGTTATAAGAGAAGATTGGGTCTGTCCGTGACCTTGTTGACCATCTTACAAACCGCTACATCTGTCGAGCTTTCATAGCCGTCGCTACTTCAATCGAGAAGGATTTCCAGGTACACGTCTTCAACCGCATCGCTGGAAATACGCTTAGCCCTACCATGGCCGACCTTCCGACACTCGTCGATTGGTTTCTTAACCTTGGAAACTTCCTTAGCAACCAAGACTCCTTATAGAAGTTCGCTAACGCAACCCTCGAAGTTACCGAACGACAACAACCGTAAAGAGGACAACTTAATGCTAAAGTTCCGTTCAACGACTGTATCTGTGGAGTAAAACATTGGTTTGGAGAATGCCCTCACGTCAATTCCTCCAGGCGATCTAAGGACTATCACGAGGACCCTGCTATCGTCGAACGATTTCAGAATCTCCCTCCAGGACCGCTTGAGAAGATCTACAAGCAGCTCCAACGCGACAAGGTTTTAGCACCGGCATGGCTCCCTCCTAATCTAAATGGCCAGCTCGTTATTCCTCTAGTACCGCAGATTCCAAAGGAGGCGAACACTATTAATGTCGCGACAATTGATCGCCAGCCTTATGCCACCAATCTATTTATCTTTGATACTGGTGTAAACGTTCACGTCTGTCATGATATCCATCGCTTCCATGACTTTAACCCCAATGATACTGGAGCCATTCGTTTCGGTTTGGTCCTCCATGTGAAGGAACGAAGACTGAATTCAGTTTGATGCCTGGGGGTGTGGGTGCCTTGTGGCCTTACGATGTGTTATGTTCACCCCCAAGGCCTACTTATCACTCCCTCACACAGCGGATTGTATTTTAGATCCTTCTTGCTCCTTTGTAGATTGATTCTAGTATATCACGAATCACAGAGTTTTGCCTCATTCTTCGTGCCCTGACACTCCACCAGTATCATGGTACTAGGTCGGTCAACGTTATCTATAAGGATACTTATAGTAACAACCGGACTATGGAGCTATAGGGGGTTATCTACCTCCCCGGCTACCATATTAATATCGCAGGCGGACTGCTCTTCGATTAGATCGATATCTATTACTTTGGTAAAGATCACTTCTTGCGTCACAGAAATAGTGATCACTATATTACGAGACTCTTTAAGGAGAACTACCTCCTCTTCCTCGAGCCTCCTAACAGTATCGCTACATAACCTGCTGTTTACACCGCTAACGCAGCGTCGTCCTACGGCATCTCACTACCCACCGCTCCCCCAGAGCAATGGCATCGGCACCTTGGTCACGCTCGTCCAGACGCCGTACACCACATGCCTGACTCTATACAAGTTCCTCGCTTCAATATCGAACTTCCCCCTATTCCAGATGATCATTACCTTGACTCTACGCACAACTGCATCCAGCCCAAAAACCTTAACAGCCCATTGTCTCCACTTCCACAGACAAGCTCCGAGGTCCAAAAGCACACATATGATCCTTCAGGTTACCTCGCCACGCCCGAAACAACACCTGAACCGGATCCTTACCAATCGTCCAGTCATCGGGCATCCTAGCTTCTTGATATCCTTCCCCAGGAAAGAATCCACAGTGATTCCCCTTCCCCTACCAATGAAAAGTTCGAAGATGCCTTACCAGATCTTCAGCTCATCAAGGAAACGCTCCAGTCCTACCGGGTCTCCTCTCCAGCACAGCAGATAACACCCGCAACTGTTTCCTCTGCCCCAACACCGCCAGTCCCTCCTGGGCCTCCACCGCGCAGGAATAAACAAACTTCCGCCGCCTCTTCTTCAGCACAGCAGCCTCCAATGCGCCAGACGCGTTCCACCACTGCTCAAAAGCAAACCAGCGCACTGAGAAACCTACGCTCCACAAGATCTGGCAGGAATATCACACTTTCCTCCAAAACACAAGACCTCCAAGGAAACTGCACCTCATCACAATCCCACGAGATATGATCGCATCAGTCACCGAAATGAACTTAAGTGATTCCGCGATTCCGTTGTGATATACAGATCTCTGCTAGATCTGAGGGGGTGTGTCAAGATCTGATGTCATTACTTAGTCATTCGTTTCCCCGCTTCGGCTATTACTTAGTCATTAGTTTCCCCTCTTCGGCTATTACTTAGTCATGGGTATATCTACCTCGTTCGGTACTCTACTTCTTACAGAAATACAAGCACTTTACATTCTTCGTCACGTAACCTATTGCTTCCGTGTGGATAGACACGCCTAAACTATCAACACGAATCGTGAGGCAAACATTGAATTGTTGCTATGAAGGCGGAATCTATCTAAAGTGTGCGAGGAATTATGTCCTGATGGTGCAGAGCAAACGGGCCACAAGGCCACAAGGCATCCAGGTCTACAGACCTCTGATCCATCACATATAGCCTGCAGACTTCCCACCTGCTCAGACAGTTCATTAATCTACAACAAAATGGATCATATTATACTCCAAACATCATCTAGATCAGAACTTAGAGGAACAGAGGCACCCAGCACACTGACCATCTTATTCCCTTAATACAGTTATAATATTTCCCTATGTTAGCCGCAGATATAGAAGCCAGTTAGAAGACCGAAGATAGAAAACGGGGGCAGAAGGCCACAGGGCACAAATGTATGTAATTAGTCAGCCTCGGTAGTTCCCCACATGGGCCTCGCTGAGAGGCCTGACGGGCGTTGAATCTCTCTCTCACTCAGACCTTACGGAACTTCGTTCCTCCAGAGTCCAGGCACTTCGTTCCTCCAGGCACTTGCTGCAGCTACAAGGTTTTCGATTATTATATGAAAGGACTCCAAAGCTGCTAAAGACAAATCGGTAGGAATCTACAACCACGAGGCCTCGCGGCCTAGGCGCTACCCTGGAGTATTACCGCGCCAGAATTATGTCCTCGATCTTGGGAACAGCACAAAAAGCCCTTCAGGCATGTCAGGCTTGCAGGTACGAGTAACTGATCTGAGACTCGCGGTGGCTCACACATATCGCAGGCGCCTGAAGCGAAAATGCACAAGAGATGTACCATCATGTGCCCTGGTATAAAAGCAGCCCTATATCTATAGATATGACAGCATATGAGAACCATGCTTATTCGCAGTAGTGCATTCGCCTTCGGAAAAAGTGCGAATATACTGATTGGTCGGAATCGAACACTACTGCGAGCAATGCGGTATTCCATACATCAGTGCCCCGTCCCCATGTTGATAGTAGAAGTCACGTTAAGGACTATATCGCGATAACTACCAACCAGCACAGCTCCGCCGAAGGCCCCAGCCGACCATTTCCGCTATCGTTCTTCTTGGATACCGATTTCCTGACCCCTTTGAATGCAAATGCTCTCGATTTTGGGTCTGAATCGTCCCCCATTTGGAGATCTGCATTAGCCTCTCTTAAGCATGATCATAGCGAGATCTGTCTGCAATATCTCGCGACTGTGCACATGTGGCTACCCATGATTAGCAAGAAGCGACTTATACGAGACCTAGAGAGTCTAGACCATGGTTCTGCCCACGTGGACACCTGTCTGCCTCTCCTTCTATTATGCATGGGTCTCTGCTTAAACCGAATCGAGTATCGGCCTTCCATCTCTAGCTTATATGCAGTCGCAACATCACTCTGCTCGACCGCGGAAACGACTGGGTTCGTCTCTATACGTCTCGTTCAATCTCTTGTTCTATTAGCTGTATATGAGCTCTCTAACGCCATTTATCCGGCCGCATACCTCACCATAGGCCGTGCGGCCCGGCTGGGTATTCTAATGGGTATGCATGATAGAGAGCGCGCGCAGCAGCTCTTTGAAGACTTCGAGACCTGGACTCTCCGCGAAGAGCAACGTAGGACATGGTGGGCGGTCTTCGTACTTGACAGGTCTGTAATAATGTTCGTTTGTATAGTATATACCGACTAACCCATCGGCTAGATTTGTGAACATCGAAACGAGGGGAATGCCGTTTGCAGCACCTGAGCCCTGTTTCGAAGAGCTTTTACCAGTCAACGACGAAGATTGGGACAGCGGAACGATAGTGGGAAGCGAACATCTATACTCCACCACCTTCAGCGAAACCATGGTGCTAGGTTCATTTGCCACTGTGTGCCAGAGTGCTCACATGCTCAGTAAGGTCGCCCATCACAGAGCAGCAAAATTGACATCAGACGACGCCGCGCACCTGCTTTCCGAAGCCCACAATCTCCACACCGCGCTCTCTATGCTCCATTCCGCCCTCGACAAGTCGGAAATTAATGGCACATCGTTCAATAACTCCCAATCCCCTTCTAGGCTGATGGCTTCGGCGCTTTGTACTTCAAGCGGCCTCATACTGTACAACTTATACGGTTGCAATGAGCCTACGGGCTCCACCGTACGGGAGCCTCTCGCACTAGAAATGCAGAACATTTGTCTCCGTGGTATTAAAGATCTTGCGGTTTCTACTGCACCAAAGATTGCCAAAATTGACACTGCATGCCCCTTCACGGCGCCATGTTTGTACCATGCTGCTACAGAGTGCGCATGGTTTATACGAGAAGATCATGATCCAAAAATGTACGAGGCTCTGAGGGAAATCGTTAAAGGGCTACAGTGCCTTGAGATACGCTGGCGTCTTGCAGGTAAGTCGAATGAACAGCTCTGTTACAGGCCTAACATCGAATTCAGGGGAGTATCTGAACTTGCTTGAACAAGCAGGAGCCATGAAACTCATTAATCGCGAATGAATAATTCTGCTTAATTTGACCCGTGCTGCTATTTTACACCAGTAACAGTTAACTTACTAGTGCGTTCAGCTTTGCCTTCTTATAGCAACCAAGCGGCTATGGTCATGGTGCATTCGCCCCAACAAGCTGTTCGCTCAATGTCCATAACCTGTTTTCATCGTCTGTCCGTCCCTTGGCCCACGGTGCTGCAGCAGCACTCATCGCGTTATAGAAGTCACCCGTTTCCGGAGGCGCAATTTGGCAGTCATGGAGGTACTCTCCTCCCTTCCCTTCCCACACTCTACCAACCGCAGCCCAAAGCGTAGTAGCAGACCCCTGCTCGGCGCTTAGCATATGAATGTTAATGTTAGGGTTCAGCTTAAACGCATCCACGATGTCAGCTGGAGTGTAAGCCAGCAGACCAGTCCAAATTCCACCAGGCCCCACAGATAATCCATGGACACCGCGGGAGCCGTATTTGCGGTCAATGGTATTCGCCATCCATATATTTGCTGTCTTACTCTGACCGTAAGCAAACTCAGGATTATAAATAATCGGATGAGAATTGTAGTGCTCCCAAGAAATCGTGGCATGCCTGTGCGACGAGGAGGAAACATTCACTACACGAGACTGTAGTTGTGGCGTGGCGCTCTTTTCAAGTGTCGGCAAGAGCAATACGGTGAATAGAAAGTGCGCAAGGTGGTTGACACCAAATTGACGCTCGAATCCGTCTTCAGTCAAACTGTAAGGAGTTCCCATGATGCCTAGAGCAGACTCAGGAACCGCAAAAGTCAATATATAGAAGTGGACACATACCGGCATTGTTGATGAGGATATTCAACTTAAAACTTTTGGACAAGAAAACCTTGACCGCCTCTCGCACCGACTGAAGCGAGTCCATGTTCATGATCACAAAATCGAGTTTACCCTGACTCTCCGATGTAGTCCGGATATCTTCGATCACTTTTTTTGCTTTGGCAGCATCACGAGCGGTGAAGTAGACGTCTGCCCCGGTGGCGTGCAAAGCTCGCACCGCCTCGACACCAATGCCATTTGTTCCACCTGTTATAAGCCCGACTTTCCCCTCGTAAGCGTTAACGAGTCCGTCGTCTTGAACCACGCGGAGGGCAGTGGGTCGCTTGTCGCCAACCCCTTGGGGATTGGTATACAAGTCGGCATAGGGTTTGAGTTTGTCGGCCATGATAACTTTGTAGTTGCTCGTAGATGTACACTTGTAAGAGGATAAAGATATAATGCTAATGACCTTTCCACTCGAACACTCCTATGCAAGACTTATATACCTGCCCAGAGCTCAATATGAGCACATCATAGATAGCTTCGCCCACAATTGCAAAGTTAAATTCACGATTATAAATCGAAGCTTATGAGCGTGACGTAGATATCGGACAGATATTGGTATGCAGGGACCTGGAATGCGCGCTCGCCGCCACGCGCTAGTTTAGCTTCCGCTCCCGCTTCAACGTCCGCTCGTGCGTCCGCTCCTTTTTGGCTTGCCATTGGCGCAGCCGCTCAGTTTTATGGAGGTGTGTTTACAACGCCAGATGATTCACTTGGTGCCACTAAGATCTCTAACTACGGAGATAACAGCGTGTATGGAGTTTATGACATTTTTATCCAAAACTCCGGTCATGATGCCCGTGAATGATTCTTTGAGTGGTACTCACAACTGCAGTAATGTAAACCGAGTAGGCTATAAGACCAGAAAGCTATGCTGTTCCACATCGATACTTAACACTATTCTAACTACAATTACAATACCTTTTCGCTATCAAAAGATCAAATCAATCATTATGGCTAGCGGTCTCATACTACTTACTGGAGCGACCGGATTCCTCGGCATACGGGTCCTTGCACTTGCCCTCGAACGCGGATACCAAGTGCGTTGCGCGATTCGCAAGGCGACAGACCTCGATAAGCTCCGAGGCGCACCAAGAATTGAACGCCTGTCACTTGCAGAAAATCAACTGTCTTCAGTCGTTGTGCCTGATATGACTGTCTCCCATGCTTATGACGAAGCCGTCAAAGGGGCGAGGTACATCGTCCATTGCGCATCGCCGATGCCGAACGTTAGCTCGAAAATCGGATCTGGTTCTGAGGAGGATGCTTTTGTTACGCCCGCTGTGCTGGGTGTAATGGGCATTCTGGCCAGTGGAGCAGAGCATGCCAAAGATACACTGAAACGAGTCGTGATTACGTCTTCCATTGTCGCCATCACCCCACCGGAGTACTTTATAGGAAAGGGGGACTCCAGTAAACTGCCAGTCACCTCGGAGTGGCGGATACCGAATCTCAGTCAACCATACATGCCTGGTTTTGGAGTGTATCAAGCTAGCAAGACAAAATCTCTTAACACTATCGAAGAATGGCAGAGCACGAACGCAACCCCTTTCGACATTATCACGCTTATGCCGAGCTTGATTTTGGGCGTGGATGACCTTGCGACGACACCGAGGGAGCTTGAAAAGAGCGGTAATGCTATTCTGCTGAGTCTACTGAAGGGAAATCAATCACCCATTCCACTGAACTCTGCCGTTGTGGATGTGAATGATGTCGCCTTGGCACACCTCCGCAGCCTTGACGAGAATATCACTGGTAACCAGAGTTTTATCCTGGGTGGACCTGGTGATTGGATCAAGACAACGGCCATCGCCAAGTCAGTTGTTCCGGGGGCGTTTTCCGACGGTATACTGCAAGAAGGTGGAGTACAACATACATTTGACGTGGCAGTCGACGCCCGTAAGACAGAGGGGCTGCTCGACATCAAGCCAACGCCCTACCACAACACCGTCGCTGCAGTTGCTATACAGTATGTCGAACTTTGTAAAGGGGCAAAAGTTTAGCCGTAGGTAGTAAAACGATACTACACGCTATATAGTTTGTTCCTAATGGCATAATACGTGTAGCCACCTTAGATGGTCCGCATGAAATCGTGCGGAGCTGTGCCTGTCCAACTTATCAGTGAGCTATGACTATGGTCTCCTTCTTCTATCCTTCTTACACTTCGGTTTTCTTTTGCCTTTTCCTTCACCCCTATCCTGATTTCGCTCTGCTTACTGATCAACCACCATATGCGCCATTTGCAATCGCGGAATCCTCTACCTACGCACTCTAGTCGCCAGCAGAGAAGCCATTATTAATCGACAGACTTTACCATAATCAGGGTCCAAGCAAGATGGGACTACAAGGATGAGCAACAGTTATATATCTAGCAGCAGTTATTGATAGAACCAATATTATAGTAACTTAGTAACCTTTATGGTTCAAGAACTACTAGTATCCAAACATGGCGAGCTGTAGGTTCATAGAGGTAATTGTAACCTCCCCCCCTGCGTGATGGAACGCCCGCCGTGCTGGAGCGAAGTCGAGGTACTTGTTATGGGCATGGCCCATGGTTGGCATAGGCTGAGAGCCTAAGCCTAATCAAACCTAGCGTAGAGATGGAACCTCATCAAGATTCCTCTGTCACAGCTACCTTGTACTCTTCATCTCAATCTAGAATATCTTTGGCTACGCGTATGTTGTGTGCATCCAGCTACCGTGCCGTAACAGGGAGAAGGAGAAAGGGAGTAGGAATGTAGTCGGAAGGGGAAAAGAGGAGGAAGAAGAAGGAGAAGGAAAAGGGAGAAGGAGAAAGGGAGTAGGAATATAG
>NW_022985109.1:17335-17808 GCF_010015585.1 Eremomyces bilateralis CBS 781.70 | reverse complement strand
AGAAGGAAAAGGGAGAAGGAGAAAGGGAGTAGGAATATAGTCGGAAGGGAGAAAGAGGAGGAAGAAGAAGGAGAAGGAAAAGGGAGAAGGGAGATAGAAGAAGTAAGAAGGGGGATAGAAGGAGAAGGAGAAGTAAGAGGGAAAGGAGAGAAAAAAGAAGGGAGAAATACGAGAAATAATAAGAAGGAGGAATCTAATCGAAGTAGGAAGTAAGAAGGAAGAAGGAGAAAAGGAGAAGGAGAAGGAAGTGGGATATTATATTAAGCAAAAAGGGAGAAGTAAGGAGGGAAGAAGGGAGAAAGGAGAAGGGGGAAGTAGCAGGAAGGGAGAAGGAAGTAGGAACAAGTAAAAAGGAAAAAGGTAGAAGTAGGAAGTAGGAAGGATAGAATAAAGAAGGAAGAAGCTAGAAGTAGGAAGAAGCTAGAAGTAGGAAGAAGCTAGAAGGAGGAAGAAGCTAGAAGGAGGAAGAAGCT
>NW_022985109.1:8507-17325 GCF_010015585.1 Eremomyces bilateralis CBS 781.70 | reverse complement strand
AGGAAGAAGCTAGAAGGAGGAAGAAGCTAGAAGGAGGAAGAAGCTCGAAGTAGGAAGAGAAGCAACGAGAGGGAGGAAGGGAGAAAAGAGAAGGAGAAGTAAGAGGGTTATATAAGAGAATTGTCCCTGGGACGATGGTGGAATGGTAACTGGAGTGATAGGCGCACAGAAAGACTCAGAGGAACTGAGTTCGAATCTGTGCAAAGTCACTACAGGAAAATCATCTATCACACCGCCCAGGGATGCCCCCCGGAACATTTTTCCACAAGCCCTCACGACGACTCCTCAATCGACCAAAAACAAATACAACGGACATTTTCGGCAACAGACATTTTCCAGAAACGAAAAAACCAAAGCGGAGTGAGGGATAATAACCCCAACGGACAAAAAGGGCTCAGCCAGCCCAAACCCAACCAAGAGATAAACTTGCGACGGGGAGCAGTATTGCTGTATTGCTCCACCACGCCGCGGAAGCACCGACTAAGGCCTTGTCTACTTCGAGCCGGCAGGTTCGATAATAGCGCTGGCAGGTGGCTTTGTCTACTTAAATAGTGGCAGATTCGTGGCAGATTCGTGGCAGGTTCGATATTAGCGCCAGAATGGGTGTATGTCTACTTTTTAATGGTGAAACCTGCCGGCAGGTCCACATCCCGAAATGTGGCTTTTTTAGCGCAGCGCCACCTCGTATTTCGCTCAATTAGGCAAACCTGCGGCAGGTTTTTTTCTGCTACATCGATGGACCCGATAATAACGCTCGCTGGCAGGTTCTCTACTCCTCATTGTTATCACAATGGCCCCTCTACATCGTCCCAACCCCCACCGCCCATTCTAGGCACCTCCACCACCTATTTTAGGCACTCCCCCCCACCGACTTTAGAACCCCATCATCACCCATTTTAAGCACCCTCTATCATCCATTTTGGGGTACTCCCACCACCCGTTCTATCACCTGTGCCCAAAACGGGAGGCGGGAGTGATAAACGGTATCCAAAATAGGTGATAGTAGGGCCCAAAATAGGTGGTGGAGGTGCCCAAAACAGGTGATGGTGGATGCCCAGAATATGTTGTAGGGGTGCCCAGAATAGGTGGTAGGGGTGCCCACGCTTTAGGGATTTTCGAAATAGACTAATTAGAGCATAGTATTCCTAGGTCACGTGGCTGGGATGTAGCTGCAGGGTGGATGGCTAAGAGAGGTCAGTTCGGAATTTGAAGCTATTATGCGAAGTCACACATCGTGACTTGGGAACATGACTACACAGTAAGAACCTGCAGCTTCCGAACCTGCCAGTGGGTAGACATTGGCCGTTTTGGCAGGTTTCTAATAATAGAAAAGCCACAACGCCCACCTGGCCCCTGCTTCTTAAACCTGCCAGCTACGAAGTAGACAAGGCCTAAGAAGGAGAGCCACGAAGGCAACGACGAAAGGACAATTACTACCACAAAGGAGGAGGCGGGGTTTTAGGTACCCATAGCCCTGGCAATGTTATGGGTTGAAACCCTTGGTTGGCTCAGGCTGAGAGCCTAAGCCTGATTAGGTTAAGGGTACATCAGAGTCCAACCTCTCCGATGTAAACAAGAAAGCTTCCCTTTCTTGTTCTCTTCTTTAGCTTAATCTAGAATATCTTTAGCTACGTGTATGTTGTGTGTATCCAGCTACCGTGCCGTAACATAGATTAAGCTTACTCTACTGCCCCTAATGAGCGAAGATGCGCCCACGCCGGCATCATTAACTCCCGCAATCCTCACTCCTCGACCCGAAGTATCCCTCGACGAACTCGCAGAGGACCTCGCGAGTATCCATATTAATATAGCCTCTCCCAACGACGGATCCGACGCTATATAACAACTTGTCGCCGCCCTCACCGCTACAAATCAAGACCGTGGTAGCTCCTCAAAAGCTATACGATGGCCAGAATGGAACGGCAAGACAGCTAGCTACGGCCTCTTTAAATGGACTCTCGAGTCCAAGATTGAGATAGAGAAGGGACGACTCGGGACCAATAAAGCGATATACACGAACATCTTCACCGGCCTACCAGAAAGTAAATAACAACGAGTTATCCACTGGCTACAAGCCGGAGGCAACGACCGAGACTGGTCGCCAACCGACTTCCTGGCGTATATAGACGACAAATTCCTAGATAGAGAAGCGGAAAGGAAGTCACTCGATAAGCTGAACCGACTACGCCAAGGAGAGAGATAATAGTTCGAAGATTTCAGACAACAGTTCGAATAGCTCTCGGCTTAATTAGGCACACTTGCCCCTATAAAAACTTCCAAAATCTCGACTATGAAAACTGCCCTCAGCCTAGCGTTATCCCGAGTGCTAATTACGGCCAAGCTTTCAAACACGGATTACGAATCATATGTTGCCGAGATCCAGAGCTACACTACCAACTTCGAAGCCCATCCGGACTTTCGCAAACTAACCGGATCGTCCAAACACTTCTACATCAGCGAAGCCTCCTAAAGAACAGTAGAACGTACGAGGTCGAGCTCCCCACGAATACCGGAGAAGGATGGCGATAACGATATGACAATGACGGACGTGAATGCGTTAGCGGTCAAAATTGCGGCTATCCTAGTACAAACGGGTTCGCTAAGTCGCAATTAAAAGGAGGATAAGCGCCCCCGGGCAAAATAGCGATTAGAGGATAAGTTCCGAAGCCTAGTCAAGGCGGGCAAATGCGGACGCTGCAAAGGGAAGAGACATGCCAACTTCTCTCAGTGTAAGTTCAAGCCAGCGGTCAAACCAAAGACACAGGTCTCTGCTGTCGATACTTTGATAGAGTCCCCTGTACAAGAAGAAGGATCAGAGAACGACACCTCCGAGCCGGAAAACGAGTAGCCCTCGCGTCTCGACGCGTGCGAGGGCCAAGTATAGATATACACGGCGAGGACCTTTCGACAACCCCGAGAGCGGAGGAGATCAGAGCAGCAAAGGATAGGATAGAGAGTACCCCCTTCTTAATAGATACTTTAATCAACGGAACCTCATTCACCGAATCATTCTTCGACAATGGCTGTCTCCCCTATGCCGCTTTTAGCGAAAAGTGCGTCCGAACCTACAATCTACCGCGCATCCCGATTGCATCGTTGCAATTAACACTAGCTAAGAAAAGCCACAAGAACGGAGACGACCTCCGTATTACGCATATAACCTATGCTACGATCGACATCGATGGACGATCAGAACGAGCCTACGGGTATATAGTAAAAGGACTGAGCTTTTCTATTATCCTAGGCAAAGCTTAGGCAGAGAGAAACTCTATACGATACATAGCCGACAAGAGGAAGCTATATATCGGCAGAGGAGCCCAGCGTATCACTATCCGAGAGAAAGGATAGCTTAAGTACAACGAACGAGCCCAACGAAGGCTTGCCTAAGTGTATACCGCGAAGCTTGTCACAGGATCTGTGTTCGCCGCTATTATAGAAAGGGCGCGAAAACGTGCTAAAAAGGACGGTCTAGACAGAACCCAAATCCTTGCCGTTGTTACGGCACGGTAGCTGGATGCACACAACATACACGTAGCCAAAGATATTCTAGATTAAGCTAAAGAAGAGAACAAGAAAGGGAAGCTTTCTTGTTTACATCGGAGAGGTTAGACTCTGATTTACCCTTAACCTAATCAGGCTTAGGCTCTCAGCCTGAGCCAACCAAGGGTTTCAACCCATAACATTATCCCCCTCTTCACCGGGTACAAAGGACTAAAGAAGGGAGGGTAGGTGGGAGAATACAACTTACAAACGCCATACAGCGTTTGTGCCAATTGAAGGCCTCCTCCATCGCGTTAACCGCCGTCTTGCGGCTCCGACGAGGCCCTATGATAGCTTCAGCACCGTCTTCTCCGACTCCATCGCCTTTTCTAAACTCCCTCTCGAACCTATCAAGGTCTTCAACATCTACGAAGTCCTTCCGTAGCTGCCAGGTTGGCTCCGCCTATCCCTTCCATTTAATTAGCAGTCTCCGCTGCCATCCACGCCCGACTCTACGCTTCTCTGCGCGAAGGATCCGTTCTACTATATACTCGGCGTCGTTTTCGTCGGTCTAAGGGACTAGTGCAGGGGGTTGGGCGTCTTCAATTTCTTAGGATGGGAGTAGGTCGGTTGCGCCTCTCCGTAGAAGGTCCACGTGGAAACGGTTATGGATCCCAGTTGGCAGGTCAGCCAACTCGTAGACCATTGGCGATACTTGATTTTTAACCGTGTACTTCGCTTGGGTCTAGGACAACTTCTTAGACTGCTGTAGCGTACTGATATTCTTCAGGTTCAGCCAAACTTTATCACCCTTTTTGAGCACTTCAGCCGCTCGTCTAGAGCGGTTGGCGTCGTCTTCTATGCGTTGTTGCGACCAAGCCATCGCGGCTTGGGCGTATTCCTGGGCATCGTGAATTCGTTAGACGAAAGTCTCCGCGTCGGCGGCTGGGGAGTTGTTCGGGGAGACTCTCTCCACTTGCTGTACCGGTTCTGAGTGGTATCCATGTGTTAAGAAGAAGGGACTTGCGCCTATTACTAAAGAATCGCGATTATTCAGGGCTAACATTGCGGTTAGGAGCAGTTTCGGCCAGTCTAGTTGAGAGTAGGCTATAAAGGCACGGAGGTACGCTAGTACTTCTTGGTTCATGCGTTCGGTCGCTCCGTCTGTTTGCGGGTAGAACGCCGTTAATAACCTCTGTTCCATGTTTATAAGCTCGCATAGCTTCTTCTAGAAGCGTCCTATCTAGTTGCTTCCTCTGTCCGAAGTGAGTGCTGATAGGAACCCGTAGAACCGATAGTAACATTAAAGGAAGCGTTCTGCGCAAGCCTCCGCTTCCATAGTTGTCATTGCTTCAAGCGTCACGCTTTTTAGAAGACGGTCGGTGATAACCATAAGGTATCTCGGGGAGTCTCCTTCTCCTGGGAGTTCCGTTATGAAATCGATTGATAATTCGCTGTGGAACCGTGCGGGAATCGGGAGAGGTTTTAGGAGGCCACGTTTCCTATCGCGCTATACCGTCGTTCTCCCACAAACGTCGCAGTTTCGGACGAATTGTCGCACTGTCTTATACTGCTGGGGCCAGAAGAAACTCCTCGAGAGGATCGCAAGGGTGCTGTCCCTTCCTGGGTGGCCGGTCACGTGAGAATCGTGGGTTTTCTGGACCAGCGTCGTCCGTAGGGGTTCCCAGTTAGGAACCCATATGATTCCTCTCCTCGTAACTGCACCGCGGTGGTCGATCTCGCAGTCTGGTAGTTGTACGGAGAGCTTCAGTTCGGGTGGGAAGGCTCTCTCTTTGTTAGCGATAGCTTAGTGAATCCGTTAGTAGGACTCGTCTTCCACGAGTCCACGATCCCAAAGGAGTTGTAACTCTGGCTCTTCAAAGATATCGCTACCTTTTGCGATACTTAGGATCTCGCCTCTCTTCTTAGCTTCCTCTCCGTGTGGTTCGCGAAGGGGGTAAAGTAAAGCTTATATAGCGACTGCCGCTGCTGTTCTCTCGGAGGCTGGTGGTAACCAGGCGTCTTTAAGTAACTGGGAAACTCGGCTTTCGAGCCTCGCATCATCCTTTCCTTGAGGCATATCCTGTTCTCTCCTAGACAGCGCATCTGGCCTTAGCGCCAACCTCCCGGCGCGGAATTCGAGTTGGAATTGGTATTCCGAAAGAAGTAACGCCCACCTGGCCTGTCTCTCGGTAAGGCGTTGGGCTGTCATGAAGTAGCGGAGGTTCTTATGATCGGTAAGAACCTTGAATGGGTGAACTGGTTGGTCTAGATTGCTTTTATATACACGAGGCAGATTGATTTATTATACAAGTTGAACTTTTGGTAAAGTAAAAGAAGAAAATAAATAATAATAAGAATCAATTTAACGTACTATCTGGATCCCTTTCGGGTCTATGAGCACGATATTCTATCTAGTCTGCCGCGGGCAAAAGTTTCCCCGTAGCCCTGAGGCTGCGGGTACATAAAATCCCGCCTCCTCCCTTTAGTAGACTATCTTAAACGTTTATTATCTATCCGTAAGAGTCGGTGTTTCCGCCTACGCGGAGAGCTTATTCTGGCACGTCGTGGAGGAACTGGAACGGTTTCCAGTCCTCTATTACCTCCTCCTTAACTTCCTTGGCTACCCGGTATTACTCTAGGCCTCCCGCATCGATCAGCCACCTTACTGCGTGGCGCACCTTGTCCCTATTATGCAATATCCTCTTAAAGTCCGTTATTCCAGCTCGTTAGAGGAGCTCGATCCTCTGGTCGGTCCGCTGCGGGCAAAATACAAGGAGATAGTAGAGAGACTATCGGGGGGTACCGCACTCACACGCTAGGTGGATTCTAGGGATACTAATTTTTGCGAGCCATCCTTTAACTCTAACTACCTTAGTCCGTAGTACTATAAGCGCCGAGGCCTCGTATTTCTGAAGGCCGTCGTACCGGTTAAGGCACTGGGTTTCCTACGGGTCCTTCTATGTCCTTACTCTCCTTCCTAGTCTGGCCGCTTCGGCTTACCATCTCTCCCTCTATTTCGCTCGATACTCGTCCTAGATTATCCGGTACGGGCCTTTTCGCTATTATGTCTAATATCCTCTAATTGGTTCGGGCCGGGGGAACAGAAGTCTATTATACTGGGTCCGAAGCGTACTTATCGCGGGTTTAGGTTTAGACCGGATACGGCGGGGTCGGCCTCGAGTTCGTCTCGGGGGAGCAGAAGCAGCATCCTAGACTTGCGTCAGGGCTCCCTTAATCTGGGTAGTAATCTTGTGGGTGTTCGTCGATGCTGCTCTTTGGGCGGCCCGTTCTTGGACGTAGAGTTCGATTGGGGGAACGTCCGCCTCTCTCTTAAGCGCGGCGATTGGTGTCCGTTTATAAGCCCCTAGGATCTTTCGTAGACACTTGTTCTAAACCTTGGCTAGGTCCTTCATTTTGCCTTCAGAGATTGGCTCACCCTGCTAATAGACTCCCCAAATAGGGGCGCCGTATGTCATAATAGGCCGTGCAACCGCTATGTAGAGCAGCCTCGATTTCCGGACGGATAGTCCCTATACCGATGAAGTTACCCTCGCCAGGGAGTCGAAGGCCTTAAGTCCCCTCTATATTACCCGGAGGATATAGTCCTTCTATAAGAGGGAAGGGTCGAGCTAAACTCCTAGTACCCGGAGGGATATAACTAATTTAGCTTAATGTCCCTATATTTAGATCGTAGACCGGAGATTAGCGGAAATATTACGTTTCTTGGTAAAGTAGATAATCTGGTACTTATCCGGGGGAAATTTAGCCCCGAACCGTGACGCCTATTCCAGGCAAGTATCGTGGGCCGCAGTTAGTCGTTGGCAGTTAGCTGCTGCCGTATCTCCCCAGGTAACCAGTGTAGTATCATCAACGAACCCGAACCCGAGCACGTTACCCTGAATATCCTTAAACTGATGTAGTAGGTTAGATATGAATAGGATAAACAGCGCGGGTGATAGGGTAGAGCCTTGCGGGATCCCTGTCTCCGTGTCGAACCAGCGGCTCTTAAAGTCCGAGAAGAGAATCTTTGTTCGCCGTCCGGTTAAGAAAGATGCGATCATCTAGATAATCTATTCGGGATATCCCATCCGACGAAGGACCCAGAGCAGCCGGGGGTAAGAGACGTTATCAAAAGCTCCAGCAAGGTCAAGCCTAAGTATAGAGACCACAGACTTCTTTGCGTGCTACGCCGTCTGTATAGTCCCGGTAAGGAGTTCTAGGGCGGAGAGAGTGGATCTCTCCTTTCGAGCTCCCATTTGGTTCCAGGGAATCAGATCTCGTGTTTCCGCTTCAGTGATCAGTCGATCTGCGAGGATTTTCTCGATTAGCTTTGTAACCGTGTTTTTAAGAGTAATAGGGCGGTAGCTGCTTAGAAGAGAGTAGTCCTTTTTCTTGTCCTTCCTTAGTACCACCGTAGTAGATTCCTTTAGAACTGCTAGTAGCTCCCCGCTTCGGAAGAGAGCGGTGACCGTCCGGGCTAGGTCTACGGCTAGGATATTAGAGAGGGCCTTTAGTACCTCGTTCGGGATCATATCAGGCCCGGGGGCCTTCTGGTTCGGTAGCCGGCGGATAATCCGGGTGATCTTATCTAGGGTGACCTCTTGCCCGATATCGAATCGTGGGAACTGTTCGTTGGTTATATCTTAGAGGTCAGCGGCACCGCTCCGTGGGAAGAACTTTGTAGTAAGGATCTCTGCTTTCCCTTAGTTGTCTCCCGTCGGGGGATCGTTCTCCGTGCGCCTAAGTGGTAGGATAGCTATAAGCCTACCGGGTTGCCTAGCGGTCTTCTAGCTCTACTTATTTAGTCTCTAGAGCCCTCGGTTGTATATATAGTCCGGGTAATTCTCGTCTTTAGTAAGTGTCTAGATAAGTTTTCTCTATCTCGTCCGGCCGTTACTACGCATCTTCCTCCTTAGGGTATTCCTTTAGTATTTCTAGTCTCGTTCGTCGTCCGGGTCCTGGGTCCGTTAGAGCCGGCGTCGGGCCTGGCGGGCGCCAGCCAGGAACTCTGCTGCCTGTAGTGACCACTCCGGTCTAGACCAGTCACAAGGTCGCGCCCGTTTACAGTGCTTGTCCAAGGTGCCGTAAAGAAGTCTAATAAGGTGAACGGGTTGGTCTAGATTGCTTTTATATACACGAGGCAGATTGATTTATTATACAAGTCGAACTTTTGGTAAAGTAAAAGAAGAAAATAAAGAAAAGTAAAGAAAAGATTAGGAAATTAGTTTAAAAGAAGGTAGGGGCGGGTTCTATATCGTGTTAAGAGAATCGAGAGTTGTCCGTCTAAGAATTTCGACCCTGCGTAGTTCTTCTGTAGGTCCCGGTAGAACTTGGC
>NW_022985109.1:0-6717 GCF_010015585.1 Eremomyces bilateralis CBS 781.70 | reverse complement strand
TGACTTAGCAGTAGCGGGGTCATGTGCAGTCCTCGAGTCTGTCAAGACTCGTTCCAAGTCTCCTGTGACTGATGGTCACGTGATCCATCCTCACATTACCTCCCCTCTTGAAAAGGGCGGTCCCTCGCCCGTTGATAGCAAGGTACTCGTTTGGCGATAGCCAAAGAGCAGTGGTGTGGCAATGATGCCGTATGGCCGTCCGAGTGAGCTCGCTAAAACCCAAGAAAAACCCTTCGTGGGGAAAAGCATTGGGAAAGAGTGTTCATCGGAGGCGGGTATATAAATCGCCTTGTTGCCTGGGAAGTGACACTGAAGTGAAGTGAAGTGATAGTGAAGTGGAAGTGAAAGTACTCCTAGGCATCGCCCTCGTGTCAGTGGAGAGTGCCTTTATCGAGATCATATCTGCCTGAAATCTCGCCTCTGATATAAAGAGGAGATCTCCCGCTGTTTTGATCTTGCTTCTTTCCTTCACTCCACCTTCACCATCGCCCACCTCTCTGTGTTTCCTTTTGGTGATAGCCTTCTGAGGTCTTCTGCACTGATGCATGGATAGCCACATACTCGCATGCGACTTGCTTTCTGAGTGACTTTCCTACGTCGATTTCGTGATGTCTCCCAGGAAGAAACTCAATTCCGGATTGCGCATCAATAGCGCGGGTCTGGTGAGTTGGTTCATCACTTGCGAGTAGTCTAGTACTCACTATCGCTAGGTCTTGATTTGTCGAGGTTGTTGCGACAAAATTAGCAATGGTCGGACATACACGAAGCACTCGGAACTCTACGGCGACGAGACGGTTCCCAGTGGAGTCGCTTGCGACATTCCGACGACTTTGGCGCACAGCTGCAGCGCTTGCAAGACTTTGAAGCGGGCTCATTGCCAACTCGTAAGAGTCAACCCATGTCTAAGTCGGACATAGTGCTAATTCCGATGCTCAGGTCCCTGTGCAACTGAACAACGCGGTTCTCCAAATTGCTCGGAAGTTTATCGCGTAGGTGTCGTGTGCGAGTATCCTGGTACTCAGCTAACCCTCGCGCAAGCCTTGAGCGTCTTCCTGTCGACGACCTCGAGCTCCACGCGCGACAAAGTGAGCTGGAGGATCTCCAGGAACAGGTCGTGCGAGCGCTCCGCAAGGCGGCACCGAAGAGTGGCGCGCGAGCTGCTGGCGGGTCGGGGTCGAGTAGTTCTACTGTCTCTAGCGCTTCCTCAGCTGCTAGTGTAGCTATCCTCGAGGACATCGCAAAATCACTCCGCACCATCGCTGGTGTGGCCGTGGCGTTTGCCGCTTATCGGGAATTGGTGAGTGATCCTGGAGATGCCCGTTTGCGAGTATCCTGCTGATTGCAATGTAGTCTATCGCGGCTATCCCCTCGTCCGTTGAGCTGGACGTGGCTCGATCCGCTGGCTCAGAGAGCCCTGGCTCCGAATCTGAGTCTGGGGAAGAAGAGGATGATAGTCCATCCCCCGCTGCGGCCAAGAAAAGGGCCAACGGTACGGCCGCTGCTGAGACCGAGGAGTCTTCTGCGGAGGAGTAGATTGCAACTCGTCAGATACTCATCATGGAGTAGTGACAGGATCCTCATGTCATGAGTAGCTGTGTTCGTCGCATTCAATGCAGTCTCCGTTTCATTGAATCGAACTCTTTGTGCTCTTTGAGTGAAATAGATGTGTAAGGGGAAATAGAATCGACCCTAGACCGAGCCCTTAGGCGGTCGGCCTCTTCCGCGTCGCGGGCGAGTCGCTTGGGACTCGGGATGCGCTTGCTCATAAGCAGCGATCGCATCTTGTGCGTGCTCTAGGCTCTCTGCTGGTTCCCACCAGTCTTCATAGAGACCTTCGTAGCCTTTCCATTTGACGTTGTAGTACGTCTGTCCTTGTTTCACCATTTTTCCCTTGACTTCTTCGACTTCAAACTCCTCAGAGTCGTCGATGAGTACCGGTGGACTTGGGAGGACCTGGCCATCACGCTTCTCGAAAGGTTCTAACTTTGAGACGTGGAAAACATCATGGATGCGATACCCTTGAGGTAGCCATAGACGATATGCCTGTGAGCCGATTGGTTCTCGGACTACAAGAGGGCCTAGGAACTTGGGAGATAGCTTCCTCGAAGGAGTCTTGAGCTTCAGCGTCTTGGTGGAAATCATCACCTCATCTCCTTTCTTGAACTTGCGCGGCTTGTGGACGCGATTGTAGTACTTCGCCTGCGACTCGTTGGCTCTTCGCAACGCTTCTGGCAGTGAAGTTTGCAGTCTTCGCAGCTGCGTTAGCCGCGCCGGCAAGTCTGGATGAGTGACGATGCGTGCCGCGTCGGTACTGTCTTCTTCTAGCAGTAATCCCGGCGTGTACCCCATAAGTGCCTCCATAGGCGACATATTGGTAGTGGCATGGATTGAGCGATTGTAGCAATACTGCGCCAACGGTAGTACTTCTGCCCAATCGGACTGATCGGCTGCACAGTAGATTCGCAGATACGTCTCTAGTACCTGGTTCTGTCGCTCCGTCTGCCCGTCAGTCTGTGGGTGAAACGACGTTGAGAGCTTGCGTTGTATCCGAAGAATACTACATAACTCGCTCCAGAACAGGCTGGTGAAAAGGGTGCCTCGATCAGAGACGATTCCCTCGGGAATACCGTAGTTTACGACGACGTGCCGGATAAAGAGATCTGCCAGGCCACTGGCATCAACGTCTTTACGGGTCGGAATGTACAGTGCCATTTTGGTGAACCGGTCAACGATGACAAGGATCGCATCATAGACGATGCCTCTAAGAGTGCATGGCGGGACGCCAGTGATGAAATCCATCGACACTTCTTGCCATGGGCGTTAAGGCTCAGGGAGCGACTGAAGTTCTCCATATGGCTTGTGTCGTTTTGACTTTGACAATTGGCAAGCCCGACAAGTAGAGACATATTCCTCGATGTCACGGGACATGCCTGGCCAAGAGTACTGGGATGATACCAGGCTACTCGTACGGCGACTGCCGAAATGGCCTGCCAGTGGGTCGTCATGACAAATCCGCAAGACCTCTGCACGTAGGGCAGGATCGTTGGGGATGTAGAATCGACCACGATGGAGGAGTGTCCCCTTGTCGTCGAGCTTCCACGTAGGCTCGGAGTCGTTAAGGTTGATGTTCTCTTGTGACTCGCAGCGTTCTCGCTGCTCTTTTGCCTGTTTGTCCTTGAACTGTCGCTCTCGGATCACTGTGAGCAGGGACTCTGGTGCTTCAGTGTAGGCGGTCGTGCCCATGGCTGCGACCTGAACTTGCCTGCGGGAGAGCGTGGGTCTTGGCCACTCAAACTCCGACTCACTTTGGAGTACAAGGGTATTCCTGATCGCGGCGATGACTCTCTTGTCCTCTTCATGGACGGCGGCAGGCATGTGCGGCTCGTCCATAATTGCTAGCTTATTAAGCAGCGTAGGTAGCAAGGAGTTGAGATGTTACGACACTTCAATCTCCGATTCGCGGGCGAGTGCCGGGCGTCTCGAGAGTGGGTCGGCAACGTTCTCCTTGCCTGGGCGGTGCCTCATAATGAAGTCAAACTCCGCCAGCAGTAGGGCCCATCGGGCCTGTCTACTATTCAGACGCTTCGTACTAAGGAAACCCAGAAGGTTCTGATGGTCGGTAATGACTTCGAATGGGTCTTGCGCTCCATCGAGGTAGTGTCGCCAGTGAGTCATTGACTTCACGACAGCGAGTAGCTCCTAGTCGTGGACTTCATACCGCGTCTCTGCGGCGTCCATTTTGCGTGACCAGAAGGCAATGGGGTGCCACTTGGCATCCTCCATTAATTAAGAAATCACAGCGCCGAGTGCAAAGGCAGACGCGTCGGTCTCGAGGCGTAGCCTCTTCCCAGGGTCGTAGTGTACGAGTATTAGGGCACTCACGAAGGCGGCTTTGAGCTGCTCGAAAGCTTGCTGCTGTTCCTTGCCCCATTCCATGTCACCGGACTTCCGACCTCGTTCCATCCCTTTCATGAGGTGCGTCAGCGGCTGAGTAATCCGCGAGTACCCTTCGATAAAACGGCGATAGAAGTTAGCGAAGCCGAGGAATACTTGGACATCACGGAAGGTCTGTGGCGTCTCCCACTGGGTGACTGCCTCTACTCGACTAGGATCCATGGTAATGCCCCCTAGCGATACGATGAACCCTAGGAATTCGACTTGATTGACGTCGAAGGCACATTTAGACGGCTTTACATAGAGCTGGTGCTGTTCGAGTCTCTCGAGCACTGCGGTGATGTCCCGCGCGTGGTCTTCCTCCGTGTTGGAGTAGATCAAGATGTCGTCAAGGTAGACGATGCAACAGATATCTACAAGCCCGGCTAGGGCGGAGTTGATATGCGCCTGGAACGTCGCCGGGGCATTAGTGAGCCCGAAAGGCATCACTGTGTACTCATAGTGGCCGTATCGCGTGCGAAACGCAGTCTTCCAGCGGTCTGATGCCTTGATCTTGATCCGATGATAAGCATCTTGGAGATCTACCTTCGAGAACCGTTTAGCGCCCGACAGGCGGTCCATGATCTCACCGATCAGAGGGAGTGGGTGACGGTTCTTGCGAGTAACCTTGTTAACCCCACGGTAGTCGACACAGAGTCGGAGACCACCGTCTTTCTTTGGAACAAAGAGAATTGGAGCTCCCGCAGGACTCTGAGATGGGATAATCCACCCTTTGGCGATTGCCTTTGCAATGTAATCTCTCAGCGCCTCTAATTCGCGAGGCGAGAGGTTGTAGATAGGGCCGTATGGTACGGAGCCCTCGGTATCAATGGCATGCTCGACGCCGATACATGGTTCTGGCACCTCTGGAGCGTTGAACACTGAGGGGAACTGAGCCATCCAGCGATCTGTGTCACCAAGACTACCCGGGGGCTCTCCCGCTGCGGGCATCTCTTTCATGACTAGTGCATAGATTGTTGGCTGAGATGAGAACGCTGACTTGGCTCTAGGTCCATCTGCGATGTCGAACCGATCGAATCTAACCGACCAGCGCCATTCCGCAGTTGCCGGATGGAGTACGATGTCGTACTTGCCCATCATTGGCATACCGACGAGTACCGGAGTACCCGCGGTCGTCTGGTCAGTGACGAAGAAGTCATCTACGACTGTCTTCCGTGTGCCCCAGGCATCCGTCATTCGCAGCTTCAGGCGACATGCACGGGTTGACTTGACTGCTTCGCCATTGCCCCATACGAGCCCCGGTATCGGGGTGCTCTCGCGGGTTTCAAGGCCGAGTCGTTTGACTAGCTGATCGCTAACAGAGTTGATTGGACTCCCTGTGTCGAATACCACCGTGTAGGGAGTTCCCTTGGTGCGAGTACTCTGCAGGTCTGCCTTAACTTCAAACTGGCGCCCAATGAAGGGGTTTCGCGACGAAGGGGGCGCTAGTCCCTCGCCGCTTTCCCTTTTGGGTGCTGGCCTGGCCAGCGGCGAGTATCCCTCGAGATACTCGCAATGGGTCGTGATTGACCGCTTGCTTTCTTCCGGCATTCGCTCTCGATATGCCCGAAGACCTTGCACCAATTGCAAGTCTTACTAGAAGAAGATGAGGGTCCACTGCGGGACTCGCCTGCTACTCGTTCGGTAGGCTGATGGCGCTCATGCGGAGGGCGTCGCGTCTTGCTGAGCTCCTCTCGTTGCGACGAGCTGTCCTGAGGCCGTTTGGAGCTTCTCGAAGGACGAGTCGGGTTGGCATGCTTGTCTGCCAACTCTATGGCCGTCGCCATTGTAATGAGCGATGCTCGATCTCTTGGGAGATTGTTCGGTTGTCGCATGATCTCGTCACGAGTACCCTGCGACAAACCGGAGAACAGGCGGAGGAGTCCTATTGCAGGATCTCTTGCCGCGTTCGGGAGATGTGCCTCCAATTGCCTCAGGCGCGCGTCATACTTCGCGGCTGACTCCTGGGCGTGTTGTTGGGTGGTGAACCAACGGTTCGCAACGTCGTACTCACGGTACTGTTGATTACCCAGGCATTCGAGGAGGAACTCCTTGAACGCCTCCCAGGTATACGTGTCCCACGACACGGTCCCTTGTTTTATTTGCCAGAGGGACTCTGGGTTGCCAGTCAGGCCTCGTGCAGCCCACCGGATACAATTCTCCTACGACTCGAAGAACGCTCGGTTCATAGCGAAGTAGTTTTCGCAGTCGAGGGTCCATGAGAAGTGTTCTATGATGGACTTCCCATGGTATTCCTTCGCCTGGGCCGACGGCATTCTGGCGTTGAAGCTCGACAGGTGAGTACCCTGCGAATCACCGCCGGACCCTCGGGCGGTCAGAGCCTGCATAGCGGCGGATAGCTGTCTGTTACTCTCCATCAGCTGCTTAAATAGTTCGCCGTTTAAGGCTTCTGCGGGATAAAGAACGTGGTCTTCGGCAGTGATAGGAGTCTTATTGACTCGTGGTGCTATCGGGTTGTCCTGCTGAGGATCACCCAGTGACTCACTTATGCGCTCGCTAGGAGTCGCTTCGTCTTCCTGCTCCGCATTATCATCCTCGCCGACATCTTCAATTGTCGGGAGGGGAGGATTTGCGTGTACCGCGGGTTCTCCATCTAAATGGGACCCTGGGGTATTCGTGCGGGAGCCGGTTTGTGCCATAACGGTCTAGCCCTTAAGGAAGGATCAGAATGTAAGGTCACGAGATGGTTGTGGGCATAGAGCGAGATGGTCACGAGTAATAGACGAGTAGTGGACGAGTCAAGCGGTATATATTGATAATATC
>NW_022985108.1:99256-100672 GCF_010015585.1 Eremomyces bilateralis CBS 781.70 | reverse complement strand
CGACGATTTCAGCGCAGTCTAGTTCACCACATATTAGCGTTTTTCACCAGACAGAAGCATGGGCATGTAAAAAAAAAATCAATTACGAGATAGAGCATACTTTAATACACAATTGATTGAATTTTGGAGTACACAGGTCGTGTTTTGATGTAGTTATTGATGGATTGTGATTTTGCCAAACGGACAGACACACACACAAAACACTAGAAAGTAAGAGCAGAGCAGTGCGGCTGATGGACAGCGTCCTCAGGCTATCTATCAGAGGAGTAGTTTAAGTAACGTGACTGTCCAAAAAAGGCTAGACTCCTCTGAGAGATAGCCTGAGCTAGCTGAGGTAACCTTGATCGGCCTATCAGATAATCGCCCGATCAGCTGATAATTATCAAGCCACGATCAGGATAGTCTTTGATAGCCTTGGCGCGGTTTCCTCGTTAACCAGTTAACCCCTTGATCGAATCTTGATCCTAAAGAAATAATATGGCCCGGACGTAGCTTAGCGAAATAGAGGACCCCCCCCGTAATAATACCAAGAATTATCATGATCGGTTCTGATAATCCAGCGATCAGCTGATCGCCCGATTATCTAATCGGCTTGATAGGATTAGGGCAGTCCAAATGAGCTCATCTGGATTAAATGATGAATTACGGAGGAATCTCATAAAAGGTGGCAGTAATGGGCTCGTGCATTGCTGATTCATCATGATGAGTCATGTAACCTGCCTTCTTTATGAAGAATTGAGGATTGAAGCTATGTATATACACGTCCATTCCTGCTATGGTTTGGTTATTTAAGCGATGAAAATGTTGATTACAAGACTATATACAGTTGGAGAGAGCTTTACGAATGGGTAGAATCCACAAATACCGATGTGAGTGCCTAAGGCACCCACATTTGGTAATGCTATACCTAATTGGGCTAGTATTTATGAGAGCATTTATGAGCGCTAGAGATAAATCGGGTTAGATTTCATGAAGACTTTATGAGGACGGCGTGCCCTAGATAGGATAACCTATCAACCGCAAGCCTGTACTAACTACTAAGCCAAAAGTCTGCGCACAGAACCCATTCTCACCTGAATATCTCTACACCCACCCCTTACTTTGACAATCAATAACTTTACCAAAATGAGGTCTTTTGGCACAAAAATAAGTGGTAATCGAGGGCCTAATAAGGAGTTATCGGCCGCTTAAAGAGTTGGAATTGTTCAGGCTGCTGAAGATGGGAAACCAAAGACTGAAATCGCGCGGAACTTTCGCGTCTCTAGAAGCGCGGTGTATGGGACTCTAGAGAGATGGGAAGAACATCAAACCACCGTATCTTTACCCCGTGAAGGGTGTCCCCATAAGCTATCACGCCCTGACGAACGGCATATCGTTCAAATCGCGCGTCGATTTCCTAAAATGGAGTATGGAGAG
>NW_022985108.1:0-99141 GCF_010015585.1 Eremomyces bilateralis CBS 781.70 | reverse complement strand
GGACGAGTGCTCGTATGAGAAGGGGGCGGGCGGTAAGCAGGTATGGGTATGGCGACTGTACCACGAGGCATATGATCCGCAAATGGTAGAGCCTAAGACCTCTGGCAAGGCCATTTCACAGATGATATGGGGCTCAATCTCGCGTGATGGGAGGTCAGACCTGGTGATCATCGACCGCGACGAAACCTCCGCAAGATAGGGCTATTCCGCGAAATCCTACATCACTACGTTAGAGGAGGGACTTCTCCCTACATACGAACCCGGGGATGTTGTTATCCAGGATAACGCAAGGATCCATACGGCTAAAATCACCCAAGAATGGCTGGAGACGCACGGCATTTGGGTCATCGATTGGCCGGCCAATTCCCCAGACATTAACCCCATCGAGCACATATGGCATCTGTTGAAATCAAATGTCCTAGAGCTGCACCCTGAATTGAAGACGATGGGCGCCTCGGAGGAGGCACGGGAGGCCATGAATGCGGCGTTAAAGGAGGCGTGGTGGGCGATCCCTCAGGAGACGATCCGAGAGCTGATCGACTCAATTCCGCGACGTCTACAGGCGGTAATCAAGGCAAAAGGGTGGCATACGAAATATTAGATATTTCCTAATTAAGAAATCAAAAAAGTAGACTGAATTTGCATTTGTATGTGTTTTGCAGCGTATCTCAAGATACGGTGTATAGCGATTAGATTTGGTGATTTTCGGGGGTGTGTGCAGACATTTGTCTACTTAGTGTAGTAGTGGTTTGATACATTGTTTTCCAAGTCGAAATGGATCATATTAAGGCAGAGAATCAGTCAGAGGCATGAAAGTTGATCCATGAAACGAACTAGGCAAGAAATTCCTCAACATTAATCTCGACACTAGCTATTCCCGGGTATAAAGGAATCCAAATCAACCGCCCAATCCACAGTCCCACCAAAGTTATTCATTTTGTACCGGGCAATGCGATTGTTTTTGTTCGTATCATCCATATAAGAAACCCACTGAGTCGCAAAGATCAAAACATTCGAATCCGACTCAAACCCATCCCATGTCGCGTCCGCATCCGGGTTATTCGCGAGAATCTCCTTGATCTCCGCGTTCGCAAGAATTCCAGGAGTGGTCGTGCAACGGCCAGGGGTCGCACCGGATGCAGGCCCGGTAAATGTGCACATTGGACCCGCGCAGCTTGGTGAAGTCATGCGGAATGAGCGTCCGTAACTGGTGACGCCGACGACGATTTTGTTCGCTTTAACACCAGACTTGGTGATGATAGCCAAGGCAGTGGTGGTTTCGGTCATGTTTACGTGGGAACGGAGACAGTTTCCAGCGGGGCAGCCCGAGGAGGCCCATGGGCTGCCGTAGTCCCACTGTCCGTGAAGATCATACGTCATGTAGACGATGTAATCCACGACGTTGGATATCGAGCGGATAGGGAGGTGTTGAAGGTAGTAGTAAGATGCGGGTACAGCAATGGTGAGGATCTTGTTCGGTAACTTGGCCCTGAGTGCTTTGAGCAACTGAGATAAATTTAGTCCGTCGGCCGCGTTAAAGGAAGGAAGACCCTGAACTTCGAAAAATTCATAATCCAAGTCGAGGCCATCAAGATTGTGCTCGGTGACGAAATTTGCCAGGTTCGTCGCCACCGTCTCTCGATTAGTCGCATCAATAGTGTCGCGGAGAATTCGGGCGCGGGATGGATCTGTAGACGAACTGGCCCCTCCGATTGATAGAATGCGCTTCTTGTCCGTGATCTTGACAAACTTATCGAATTGCTCTTGGATATTCGAAACCGACACCTCGAAGCCGGCGACTATATCTGCAAATGCGAAATGCAAGTGGGTAAACGTATTCGGAACTTGCGTGACATCCATGTGCAAACAAGGTCGTTCCTTGTTGTAAGCTTGGAAATAGCCAACACGAATGAACTCTTTTGGTGGGACCTGGTTATTAGTGATCTGCTGCCCGCAGTTCGATATGCACTTGTTCCTAGCACTGGACGTATCGCAGAAGTCTTCGTTGATGCCGCAGTTCCCATAAATGTTGCAGCATGCCTTTAGTGGGCACGGATTAAGTTCGGCTATATTTATCCCGGGGCCTGGATTCCGTGTTCCAGGTACTTGAGGTCCACAAACCGCGGTCGATATCGGGGGAGGCATCGGTGGAGTTCCGTCGCTTAGGCAAAGAGCTATGCCGGTGAACAGAGGGTTGCAGCCTCGCCAGCCCCATGTGTTGCGATTGAATCGCTCAATGTCATCCACCGTGATGCTGTTGGACGATGCAATCTTCGCGCACGATTCGCCATCCTGTACGATATATGAAGCGCAAGACCCATCAGCATTTGGTTTCGGGCTGAAGTCAGGAAGGGACCCGCTTGAACAGCATACGAGCTGACCAATCTGGAGCGGGTAACAGATGTTCGGCACAGAGTTAAACTGTGTAAAGTCGTTCCAGCTGATGCTACATTGGGTAGCCAAGCGGTTACAGTCATCTCCGGACTTGGCTTCAATGTATCGACATGGGGATTGGCGTGCATGAAGTAGCTCCACAGTCCCAATCTCTGGATCGATGGACTGGACGACTTCTAGAATGAGCAGGGAAGCCCAAAGGCAAATCTCATAACTTCGTGAGAGTCGCATTGCTTAGATTTGTCCGGCTAGAAAATAAGGAACGTATATGTAGGCTCGGAGAATAATGTATAGGAACTGACTTGAGTTATCAAGGAAAGCGCATGTCAAGCAGACTGAGCGACACACCGAATATCCAAGAAACGGGGGGGGGGGGTTAAATACTTAATACTAAAGCGCATCTGTCAATGAATTCACTTCGTTGGGAAGCCGACGATAGCAAAGATTGAATGGAAAACAGGGGGAAATGACTCCAAAAAAGAGGCACAGCACAGCGAGCGAAATTGCCATAACCAGACATCGCGATCACCCGAAGGCAGCAGAATGCGAAGTCATGCATGTCCATGTCGAGAAAATCCGCGGAAAGGAACAATTCATAGCAGTAGGAGCTCTTGGACAAGATGCAGAGATTAAAATCAGCCACCACAGGAGCGGATCTCATTTCGTTTTGAGTGGAAGGAAGACGCGTTGATAATTCACAGAAGACATCCGGAGATATTTATCTCTGTGCATATTTCCTGTTAATAAACCGGTCGGTAGAGCATAGCGGCTGGCCAATTACATGGATCGAATGTCGAGGTAGGATTGAAAACGCCGTGACCGGAAGATAGATTAACCATGAGCAGGCACCTCACCGGAACCAATTCTGGCCAGTTTCATTTGACATTGAGAATTTTAATTTCGCTTTCACCGGAACCTAAGAGAGTAAGTAAAGGGTCTTCTAAATACGATGATGTACTGACCATAGTGCAAGACCGCAAAGGTCAATCAGATAAAAAAGCATCCATGCATTGTCAGGCTACATATTAGCCACAATAGCCATGACAGCAACGAAGACAAGAGAAGAAGCCACCATTGGCACTCCCAACCGGGGCTGGAATGAGGTTGCCGATTTCCTGTTGGCTGGTGAACATGGACCGGTAAGCCCAGTGGGATCAGGCCATCTCCTGCCGGTGCAGGTTGCCGACTGGAGCATTGCTGAAGTCACCGAGCTTGTGATATTTGCGTCGATCCGAAAGGTACAGTTTTCAGGCACCGGGTGCGGATCAGACAGGACTGGACACCGTTGGCCCAAGTCTGATGTCGAATAACCTTCAACGCCAAACGCAGCGAGAGCGTTTGAACAGGGCCCTGTACTTGCGATGTCCACCTCTTTACCATCCTTACTCACGTTAAACCTAACGATCCCGTGGTGGGAAATATTGGATGCTTGTGCCTTCAATCTGGGTGTACTAGAACATTGCTCTCTCACGATAAAGTCATAAGCGAGAGCAAAACGTGATCTGGTACTATTTACGATGCTTTCGGTGCTTTCGATAAACAGCCACTGGTCAGGAGGAACAGCAGATGACGAGTTTTCTGGACGTGTGAACCCGCCATCGGCAAGAATCTCGGACCCAGTCTCGGAATAGCCAAGCAGATTCCAATGAAACTGGAATTGGTAAGGCTAGAGAACAGCAGAGTTTTGGATATTGAAAACGAATGGGAAGGGATAGACTCGAATGTACTCGGTGTTGTTGCGGGGAAATATGAGGTCCAACTGGACTTGATTGACCTTAAGGGATGCGGAGAGACAAACAAGGTCGAGTAAAACAAGTACCAGGCGGATAGTACCTGTAGCCATTATGAATAGGGAAATTGAAAGTGAGGTACTGTAGTTGAGGTATTTGAATAGTCAATGAGGGTACGAACGCTCGGTGAAGAAGAAACAGTTGTGCAAACACATTATATATTTGCTCCAACTGAATAACCAGACATCTCGAAGACCCGCGGTACTGGGGCATATCCTCACTCCTCATACAAGTATTGCTAGTTGATCGAGGGGAAACACGGATAAAGTGCTCCCTTTTGCACAGATTGGGCATTCTATATTAACAGGATGTACGCCCTGCCATCCGCAGGCACGCATAAGTTTAGGCACGGAGGAGTGAGACTGTTAGACGTGAAGAATGAGAAACGTGGAAGAATTGGACTCCTTTACTCCGTAATTAGTGGATGACTCTATGACCGAACATGTCCCGGTTCAATAAAATGAATAGATTAAAGTCGGGCCGGACAAAACGGTAGCTGAATATCGTGTTTATCAGGATGGGATGTTAGATTAATATCCAAACTATCACAATGTGTTGGGTTCCATAGAGTAAATTGATTGATCTCTAAGTCCCAGTGAAAATGATGAACAGGAATTCTGGGAGACGGGTCACGGAAGTCGAGGCCTGAGGGGCGCTGACTAATCATATATCAATTTGCATTTTGCTCCAACCTCCGAGGCCGCCATCAGATCTCTCATGTTTCAACACCATCAGCGTATCGCTCTGTCATGTATGACACAGTTGCTTTGATGTTAGCACAACTATTTGATATGGGACGAGATATGGTATTACTGTAAATTCATCCAATGGCGTTCCAGGTATCTCAGATGAAGACACTGTGGCATGTCTCTCATTCAGCCAGCGAACTGGGTGTTTAGATAGGTACTAGTATTGGCCTGAGACGCTTATTTTGTGCGGAAGCCCTCTCTCTCCGGCACAAAATAAATCTGTAGGGAAACTGTCCTGGAATTTTGCAGGTTATTCTCCCTCAGCTGGCACCGACGTGACTGGGAACCTCTCGTTTGAAGCCTCAAGCTTCAGCTTGAACTGTCATTTCGAGCTCTTACACTTCTCACCTTTCATGAAAGACTCTCTTGCCAATTACAGCTTGAAGCGTGCACCTGCCACCTGCTATCCTCATGCGACGTCTACATCTTAAGCACCCATGTCGTCGTCGTCCCCGAAAACGTCCGTGACGCCCTCCATATCCCCGATCCTCTGAATCCACCGCAAAGTTCTACAATGCCTCTACGCAATCGGTCACTAGGTCGCGACGTCCATATCTATGATGCCGATGACCGTACTATAGTTGTCGGTGGTCTAATCCTTACAAATGGCGTCACGAATGCCAACTTCTACTCGATGGTGGAGATGCTCGTCGTGTTCACAACTGCTTTCGAACTACAAAACGAAGAGGGCATCAAGGTCCAAAAGACTGACGATCCGCTTCGGCCGGGGAATTACTACATTCATGCCTCTGGTAAGTGTCTATAGCCAATCTTATCATACCCAGGCTAATCTTTGCTCCGAATATAGGTTCTTTCTCGGTTAACAAGGAGTCGTGGCTAGTCCGTACGAAATCTATTTCTACTGGAACTGGTACCCAGTGTTTCCGTGATGCTGTCGCTCACGAGACCGTCGGTGCGTTATATCTGGGAGGTGGCAGTCGCGGCGCAATTCGACCGCTGGGACGGCTTTGAGGCCGCACACATATTTCCAGTAGCCTACGAAGATCATTGGAAGGATCATGGCTACGAGCACTGGATTACTATTCAACCAGACAACGGCGGAGCAATCAACTCAGTACAAAACGGGCTATTGCTTGATTCTGCTGTACACCAACTCTTTGACAATTACATCCTTTCTATTAATCCAGACGTATGTATGTTATACTCTTGTTGCTGTATTTTGGCTAACTAACATTATTCCAGGACGATTATAAGATTGTGTTCTTTGATCTTACTAGAAAAGGTCTTGCCGGCGTGCCGGCAAGCATCTCGACCGACAGCTACTTGATGATCCTCAACGGCCTATTGATCAACTGCTGCGATGGCATTTCAGGCAGGCTGTTCTAGCAAATATGAGAGGCGCTGGTGAGCCTTACTTTGAGCATGATTTCCCTCCTGGCTCCGACATAGTTGGCGATATACTAAGTGGCTCGAAGCCTGCTGAAAGGATGGGGTTTGAGTTATTCAATCGCCTGGCAGCTCAAGTTGCAGTACATGGCCTATCTCAAAGTCGACAGAAGGCAGGGCGAAACTCCAGGTGAGAGCTTGGCGGCGCTAAACCCGAAAGGAGGGGGGCTAAACCGGAGGTGGGAAGTTACCAGCTCCTCGATCTCCAAATTATATTCTTTTTGTTTCCAGTTTCAGTGGTTTCACTCCCCTCCTCGAGTCGATTTGGAAATTCTAACTTTATATCTGGGCTGCTATTGGCTGTAATGCCGTGATTTCTATGGTACTGGAGTGCATCAGTCCTGTTGCCTGCAAAAGAGCATGAGTCGGAGCACAAGGGATCCTGTTCCACCAGGATTTTAAGAGGCGCATTTCGCAACTGTGTCTAGAAACATAAACGGACCCTTTGTACAATGTGCATATGTGACATATTCTACGCGCTATGGACCCCCTTTCAGAGCTCGAGCTTTTGGCTGCGGGCCTGCGGCCACCGGCGAATTCTCCGCTGACCAGGATATCAGTATCGAAGAGCAGCAACGATGGGTACGGCTCTTTGGACTCACACAGGGTGAATATCTGGAGCGCATCAAAGATCACAGGGATAGTCCGGATTGTCTCAGGATCCCGAAAGGGCATTGGGAAATTATTTGCAGCATGCACCCAGGGCACAATAAGGAGAGCTACGAGTACTCCCTGCAGGTTGCTGCTCCACTACAGTCGCCCCAAGCCCTGAAGGAGATCGTTGGCACTGAAGTGCATGCCAGAAACGGCACAAATGAGAGCGAAGAAGACGGTGCGCCTGCGTGCTTCGCCATGGTCGATGGCGCTGCGAAATCCCGGATCTTGAGCTTCTTCGCGACATCCTCATTTAGGGCCACCATTGTCTCGATCTCGATCGCGAAAATTTCTGCGCGCACTCGATTCACCCAACTCTGGGGTTGAAGATCACACTGCCCCAGGACCGGCTGACCGACTGCAAGAATGCACCGCGTCCTACGCAAAAGGAGTTTCCTATGTACTTCTTCTTCTACGGCTCACTGACCGAGCCCGATCGGCTTGCCCGTCTCTTGCAGCTGAAGTCGAAGCCAGCCATGAGCCATCTTCGGTCACAGGTAGTTCCATCTGAATCTAGGCGGAGAAATACCATGCCCTCGTGGACGCGACGTCAGCTCCACCGTGCATGGCCATGCATATTTGGTGGAATCTTCAGGGCAGGAGCAGGAACTCCGGGTCTATGAGACCGGAAATTATGAAGTGGTTCGCTATGTGATTCGGATTGTGAACGCGGACCAGACCATTGCTGGGCTCACGTTCCGATTTATAGATCAAGGTAGCAAGTTCCTTGCTGATGTCACCGGGTGAGGGTCAACCGATACCCGAGACATCTTTGACCTTGAGGACTTGTTACCCCTACTGAATCTCCACCCGATCCTTCCTCTTATCCTCGCCAATTTAGATGGACAATTCTTTTGTATAACTATTGTAAGTTAGCCGATTCTTCGTGAGGTGATTTGTTCGTTTGCCAAACAAAGCAGCATTTGGCGACCGTGATGATACCCCAACAGTATGCATGTCAACTGGTTGGATTTGACACCACCATTTCCTTTATTCAAGCTGGGCTCGTCTCTGAGATGGGGAGCATTAAGAATCGTACAGTATGCTGGCCGTACTTCGGAGTACAAAGTGCCCTTACGTTACGCCTTATGGCGGTTTAACATATATAGCTGTATATTTTTGAAATGAGATTACCTCTCCCTGTGACGGTTTCTGGACTTGACGCGGTAAAAGGCAAGCCACTCGTCTGACCTCTGTTACATAAATTTCTCTTTCGTAGAGCAAGAAGAACAGAGACCTTCTCCAGAGAAGGGAATCTGTATAGTTTCGCCGACAGAATTCAATACAGTCTGTGTCACCTTGTGTCTCGACTTGTACGAGAACTGCCGATGGTCCAAACAATAGGTATAGCCGCATACTAGGCCACATTATAACATTTCCGTATACCATGCCTGCTAGAGGTTGATGTCAAAGGTGAAGCGTCATCGACTTCCTCCACACCAGATGGCGCATGATGTCTCGCTTGTTTCGTTGGGTCTAATATGTTGTGACGAGCAGTTGGAATAATTCGACCCATTACTGACCCTTCGGAAGAATAATATAAATCTCTTGCGTTTGGACCAACATACCCAGCAACCTGAGGACTGTCATTGAACTGTTGAATAGGAATTTGGAGCGGACCCGGAGGTTCGAGACGGTAATAATCGGCGATCAGACGCGAATGGATCGATGCGTCGAACGGAACGGGCAGTCAGGATTCTGGATTCTGGAACCTTGTGCTGCGCGCTAGATATTAACGCTAACCTGTTTCGGGATGTAAAATACTCCGACGTAATCTTCACATCCTCCAACAATGACCTGTCCGAAGCCGCGATACATGTGTAGTTTCCAACTCCATTTCATCAATCTCCCATCTCCCCATCTAACTGTCAAGAGTATCTGCGCTGTCAAAACAATTACAGTAGCCGGCGCAACAGCTGGCTCGCGATGTATACGAATCGCGCAACATCCCGCATCGCTCCCCTGCTCGTGAGAGGCAGCAGAATATCAAGATCGCGTCGTGCGCTCCCTGGCGCTGTTCCTGCGATCGCAATCCTACTGCCGTATCGCGCCAACTCTACCGATACTCATTCCTCGACGAAGCCCCAGGGCAACTTTCCTCCGCCTGGCTTTAACTCCGATCAAGCGAAGAAGCCGTTGTCAAAGGACGATCAGAGTAGCGAGAAAGGGGCACAGAATGGCGTGTCATCATTAAGCGAGCCCGGCTCTATTACCAAGAAGGTAATGGAGAAGGGCAATGTCGCTTCGACAGGATCGACCGCTACACAGAAAGAAAAATCCGGTGAGCTTCAGTCTATGCCTGAACTTGCTGCAGAAGGCGAGAAGAGCGGAGCGAAGGCCGTGGCTGAGAAGAAGAAGGACGAAAAGAAGATAACCATATGGCAAAAGGTTAAGAAAGAGGCGGCACATTATTGGGATGGAACAAAACTCCTTGGATTCGAGGTCAGGATTAGCTCAAAGCTTGCGCTTAAAATGGCAGCAGGCTATGAGCTAACTCGGAGAGAAAGCCGACAGGTAAATAAGCAATGTCTTTATGATGCGGCTGATACTAACATTTCATAGCTCCAAAGAACTGTCCAAGATCTTGGTCGTTTGGTTCCTTTCTCTGTATTCCTCATTGTTCCATTCGCCGAGCTACTTCTCCCCGTGGCCCTGAAGCTCTTCCCCAACCTTCTTCCTAGCACCTACGAGGGACAAAAAGCAAAGGATGCTAAAGCCACCCGTCTCCGAGCGACGCGCAAGGAAGTCTCAAGTTTCTTGCGGGACACCTTGAAAGAGAGCGGCCTCCCCGTGACACCTGCCAATGCGCAGAAGGAGGAGTTCACGGAGTTCTTCCGCAAAGTGCGCACTACCGGCGTGGCGCCGACGCCGTCGGACGTCATTAAAGTGTGCAAGGTCTTCAAGGACGATCTCACTCTTGACAACCTGTCACGACCACAACTGGTAGCTATCTGCCGCTATATGAACCTGAATCCCATCGGACCCGACACGTTCCTTCGTTATCAGGTCCGACACCACATGCGACAAATCAAGCGCGACGACAAAGCCATTGCCTACGAAGGCGTCGACACTCTCTCCGTCACCGAACTGCAGCTCGCCTGCGGCAGCCGCGGCCTCCGCACCATGGGCGTGTCCCCCGCCCGCCTCCGCGAAGACCTGCAGATGTGGCTCGACCTGCGCCTGAAATACGGCGTCCCCTCGACGCTCCTTGTCCTCGCGAATGCGTTCGTCTACGCCACCGGCAAGGAGTCCGAGATCACCAACCAGATCGATGCCCTGCAAGCGGTGCTCAGCTCCATCCCCGAGGAGCTGTTCCATGAGATCGAGCTGGAGGTGCATACCGCCGAGGGCGCCGCGACGAATAGGCAGAGGCTCGAGGTGCTGAAGGAGCAGCAGGAGTTGATTGAGGAGGAGAATGAGCAGCGCGAGGCGGATGAGGGGCTGAGTGCGAAAGCTAGCGTGCGCGACGTGGATAACATCGATGAGAAGGATGACAGGGAGGCGGCGGTTGAGCAAGCGGAGGTGCAGCAGAAGGAAAATGGGACGCTGTTAGATGACAAGGCTGGTGAATCAAAGGAGAAGGATTCCAAGTAGGGTTGTCGGTGGACGATCCTATCGTGGCCTTTTAATCATATATCTGAATAGATTTGGAACGGGAGGCTGCCTGGGGTTGGATCAATGTAACACAACCAAGCATACACTTTTCCTTGATGTTTATGGGCGGTTATTATTCTTAGTCTTAGAGCCAAAATGGAATATAGTCACTCCTTGTCTCAGGTACATAACTGATTCTTGCTGTTGCAGAAATGAGCTTAAAAGTCTACCAAATCGGCTAACTAGTCTTAAACGCGTCAGATCATATTGAAATTGTAGAAGCCCATCGCTCTCAAGTCATTGCTTTCCATGCTTTTCGTTCAGTCGCCCCGCCCGTAATATTGAGGCACCAGGCCCATAGAACAAATTGCCGATAATACATGTGAAGAGTGGAAGACTGGAACAGCTCGGAACTCATACAGGTCAACCAGGGCGCCGGACTGGCTTCAAGGACAGCCGTCGAAGCCCTTTGACTCGGGGGGAATTAGAAATATCTCAGGTGGACGGTGATAATTTGGACGTTTATATTTCATTTGATTAACTGTCGAAGGTACGTTGTTTATTACTAAAGAGAAACACGCAAGAATTGGACAGCAGAAATTGTAGGTGGCTCATTGTTGGGTGAATTTGGCAGGAAATGCTATTCCGTTCGTCTTGCTGCCAACAGATGATGAAATTGCAAACTTGTCGGACCAGCCAATTTGTAGACTCGGGTATTAAAGGAACACCTAGGTCATGATCTGTCGCCGCCTACCGTGTATGACACATGGAACAAGTCTAATACTCGATACGATGTCATGTCTCGGGTTGTTCTAAGTGATCTGTGATATGTCCGTTAGTCATTGCCCAAGAACTCCATGTCGAGTAGGAACGAGAGTGAAAACGGTAGATCAGAAGTCCTTTTAGATCATCGTGGACTGTAAAGTCCGCTAGCATAAGAGGTACCAGAAAAAAGTAATGAAGGTCTCATCATAGAACGCGTTGAAAAGGAACATGTGCTGGAAGAAGCTTACCTTATAATTTGTGAGTTCGGAGGCGAATATCTACACCACCTTGAAAAATTGTGGAGGTCATTGATGTGTCGAGTCATCAGAATTGACCCAAATACGTGATATCTGACTTGACGACATTGTTTTGAGTTTGAAATCCATTTGTAAGTCAGTGAGTGACGGAGGAAGTTGTTGTTGACGGCAGAAACTTTTCTTAAACGTCGTGGAAGTTGGCGCACGGACCACGTGATTGCCAAGCCCCACCCACAATCCCAAGCGAAATTTCCTCTCACCAACTTCGAACTTCATCCTCCGACTCCATCCACCTTCGACATCCAAGAACTCGTCTCCCGGTTCTCATTTTCATACCGCCAACATGGGTCGTCTTCACAGCAATGGCAAGGGCATATCGTCCTCCACCATCCCCTACTCCCGCACCGCCCCGGCGTGGTTGAAGGCCACCCCCGACCAGGTCGAGGAGCAGATCTGCAAGCTGGCCAAGAAGGGCGCCACGCCGTCGCAGATTGGTGTTGTCCTGAGGGATTCGCATGGAATTGCGCAGGTGAAGATCGTTACTGGTATGTGACGGAGAGCCTCCATGGAGGAAATCTTGGTGAAACGGACGCGGGAACGGATGGCTAACAGTTGAATAGGTAACAAGATTCTGAGGATCTTGAAGTCCAATGGTATGAGACAACAACAAGTGACATGAGAGCGATTGATGTGACGAGAAAAACTCCCTCACTTATCATGACCTCGATTGTCCTTATGAGCCTTCGTTTGGTCAACTATGACTGACGTTGTGACAACAGGCCTTGCGCCAGAGATCCCCGAGGATCTGTACATGTTGATCCGAAAGGTAACCACATACTCCCGCCTTTCCGCCCGTGAACCTTCTGACTCGCTTCCTCCAGGCCGTCGCCGTCCGCAAGCATCTCGAGCGCAACCGCAAGGACCGTGACTCCAAGTTCCGCATGATTCTCATCGAGTCCCGTATCCACCGTCTCTCCCGTTACTACAAGTCTGTTGGCGTCGTCGCCCCGACCTGGAAGTACGAGAGCGCCACTGCCAGCACCCTCGTCTCATAAACGTCGATGGCGGTAGAGGTCGCAAGGGGCCAAGGCCCGGAGCGCTGGACAGGCACACTTCATGGCCAATATGCATCATCTGAATGGCGTCAAGGTCGATTACTTTGATGCGTACAGCCGGGAAATGTAGAAGTGTACCAGGAGGGGAGGAAAAATATAGCATTCTTGCTATTGCTGTAGCGGACCGGACCACTTGTCGTGGGTCGTAGATGTCCAATGCAAATATATCAAACTCAAAATCATCCGTACTCCTCGCTATGCTTTTGAATTGATATGACCGTGCAATGTGACTGCGTCCCGAATCCATCATGCCTGTCAAACGAACCTTGCCAACATCTGTCGAACAGTTCGTCATAGTCGCCAAGCCCTCATGCCCCTTCGATCTCAACGCTCTTCTGCGCGAGGAACTCCGACAACCACTTCAGCGGCTTCTCTGGCCTACTCAACCATTAGCATCAACCTCACCCACTCTAAACCCGAACCGTCCACCAATCCACTCACTCATTGACCGCCAAGTATTTCATCCCCTCCAACAAATGAGGCGTGACATTCGTATTCAAATATATCCTCGTCGGCGACCCATGAATCGCCGGCTGTGTAGGCAGCGCCGCCGCTTGTGCCTGTTGACCCAGATGCGGTGATCCTCTCGCGGCAGCAGGGGCCGGCGACGAGGCGGTCGAGTGGCCGGGGCCGGGGCCGGAGCCAGCCATTGCCTGATTCGCGTTTGCAGGAGCAGCGGAGGCGGAGGCGGTCGGTTGCTGTTGTTGCTGTGGTGGATGTGGTTGGGGGACGGTGGAGGGGTCCTGGGAAAAGGATTGGGTTAGTGGGGAGAGGATGGCAGGGTGGTATTGCTGGATGTGAGGGGGCACGGGGAGGGGCTCGACGTATAGGCGACTGGTGAATGGGGTGAGGGAGATGGGAGGAATAGGACATACGGCGCCGGGCTGGGAGAGTGGTTCGGGGATTGCTGGGGAGTTTGTGGTGCCGTTCGTGGGGGCCGTGGATGCGCCTTCGTCGGTGGCCTCTTGCATGGTGAATGGAAGCGATGGGGTGATTGCTATGATCTGGCAAATGGCTCTGGATTCTTAGACGAGAATAAGTGTCGAACTTGGGTAGTTGTTCGGGTATTATGGTTATATAGATCATCACTCGCCAACTCTTCACAATGCCAACATGTCGGGAGTCGCGACTGGATTTCGTATCGCGCCAGGGAGGTTGCAAATGCTAGACCGCATATGGCCTAGTTATACTGACTAAATTTTAGTTTGAAATAAATAAGCTATTATTGGCCAGTAAATTACGGCCCTTCAAGTAACGTGACCAGTATCATTCCACCAAATTTCCATACGGAACGCCTGGAGGCTCAACCTCATCAGATTGTTGGATTGAAGGGAAACATACACCCCGACCTTCATTGACCCAAACCTCCAACCTCAAACTGGCACATCTCCTGTCTCACTGCCCATCGAGTCGAAAAGCTCTGCAGTAAATGTCAACATGTCCGACGCCGATTTCGAGGCCGTCAAGCGCCTCCAGCAGGAGCGCAATGCTGCCGCAGCCACGAAGTCGAAGGGCAAGGCTTTCGATTCGTCCGACCAACGAGCCGATACCAAAGCCTCTCTCACTGATGCCATGGACACCGAACTGTACAGTCGAAACGGCCTCGATAAGTTTGCTGGTTACGACACGTCCATCGCCGTCGGCGGTGATGACGAGGAAATGGACGGCATGAACGGCGACGATAGCAGCCGGCGGCTCGTGGGACAATATACAGCCACACGCGCGCAGATGGACGAGTTTGCGCATGGAGAAACGGAGGAAGAAGACATCTTGATGAGCCGGGAGAAACAAGCGCAGATCGCGTCGCGCGAGACGGACTATCAGAAACGGAGGCATGATCGCGGCCCACTCACACCGACGAGGGCAGATGCATTTGCGGCGAATTCTCAAGCGGGCATCCCGGAAGGCGAAGGTCAGAGCTATCGCGAAATCATGGTGCAAAGGGATATCGAGAGAGAGGAGGAACGGGTCAAGCGGATCCTCGAAGATCGAGAGAAGAAGGGAGAGCCCATGCAGATCGAGCATGAACCGACTTTGAAGAAGGATACCATAAGCGACAAGGAGAATCGCGAGGCCGGCGCAGCCGTCGCGGTCGCCGCGGGGAGGAAGAGGAAGCAGAGGTGGGATGTTGGGACGGAGACTCCAGCAGCGGCTGCGGACGAAGACACCGCGAAGCAGCAGGCTGCCAAGAAAAAGTCCCGCTGGGACGAGACGCCCGCTGCCCCTGGAACCGAAGCTGCGGAGGCACCGAAGAGACGATCACGATGGGACCAAGCTCCAGCATTAGGCGGCGCGACGCCTGCCGCTGGCGCGGGGATGGTAACGCCAGCGCATCCTTCCAGTGGCTTCGGAACCGATATTTCGGGTCGGGCAGCAGCTTTTTCGGACGAAGAGTTGGACATGCTGCTTCCGTCTGAAGGATACAAGATCCTCGAGCCGCCGCCAGGGTATCAGTATACCCAGGCTGGGGTACGTCGCGCGGTTCCGATACAGCAAACGCCCACGAGCGGATACGGAGGGTTCATGATGCAGGAGCCGGCGAATGAGAGGATGCTGGGCAAACAGCTACCAACGGAAATTCCTGGCGTGGGGGACTTGCAATTCTTTAAGACTGAAGATATGGCGTACTTCGGGAAGCTAGTCGACGGAGCGGACGAGAACGAGATGTCTGTTGAAGAGTTGAAAGAGCGCAAGATCATGCGACTACTACTCAAAGTCAAGAACGGCACACCGCCAATGCGAAAGACTGCCTTACGACAGCTGACCGACAACGCCAGGCAGTTCGGTGCCGGCCCCCTGTTCAACCAAATATTACCACTGTTGATGGAGAAGACATTGGAGGATCAAGAACGACATTTGCTAGTCAAGGTTATTGATCGCATCCTCTACAAGCTAGACGATCTAGTCCGACCATACGTGCACAAGATATTGGTCGTCATCGAGCCACTGTTGATCGACCAGGACTACTATGCGCGAGTGGAAGGCCGAGAAATCATCTCGAATCTTAGCAAGGCTGCTGGTTTAGCACACATGATCAGCACGATGCGCCCGGATATCGATCACGTTGACGAGTATGTCCGAAACACTACAGCGCGCGCCTTTGCGGTCGTCGCGTCTGCCCTCGGTATTCCCGCACTTCTACCCTTCCTGCGAGCGGTTTGTCGAAGCAAGAAATCATGGCAGGCCCGACACACCGGTGTCAAGATTGTGCAGCAGATTCCGATCCTCATGGGCTGCGCCATCCTTCCCCACCTCAAGGGACTGGTTGACTGCATCGGCGACAATCTCAACGACGAGCAAGCGAAGGTTCGGACCGTCACGTCGCTGGCCATCGCTGCGCTGGCGGAAGCGGCGAATCCGTATGGTATTGAGAGCTTTGACGAGATCCTGAATCCGCTTTGGACAGGCGCCAGGAAGCAACGCGGCAAGGGATTGGCGGGCTTCTTGAAGGCCGTGGGATATATCATTCCGCTGATGGACGAAGAATATGCCAACTACTACACCAGCCAGATCATGGAAATCCTTCTGCGAGAGTTCTCTTCACCCGACGAGGAGATGAAGAAGGTCGTGTTGAAGGTCGTCTCGCAGTGCGCGAACACTGAGGGTGTGACTGCTGGCTATCTCAAGGAGACCGTTCTCCCCGATTTCTTCAAGAGCTTCTGGGTCCGGCGCATGGCGTTGGACAAGCGGAATTATCGTCAAGTGGTCGAGACGACGGTGGACCTTGGCCAGAAGGTTGGTGTTGGGGAGATCTTGGAACGAGTCGTGAACAACCTCAAGGACGAGAGTGAGCCGTACCGGAAGATGACCGTCGAGACGATCGAGAAATTGGTGGCCAGTCTCGGTGCCGCTGATATTGGTGAGAAGCTGGAGGAGAGACTGGTCGACGGTATTCTTCACGCGTTCCAGGAGCAAAGTATCGAAGACATCATCCTCCTCAATGGCTTCGGAACCGTCGTCAACGCACTTGGCACTCGATGCAAGCCATACCTGGCTCAAATCGTCAGCACTATTCTCTGGCGCCTCAACAACAAGGCTCCTACCGTCCGACAGCAGGCTGCCGATCTCGTATCACGCATCGCTATGATCATGAAGCAATGCGGCGAGGATCACCTCATGGGAAAACTCGGCACGGTCCTGTACGAGTACCTAGGAGAAGAATACCCCGAAGTTCTCGGCTCCATCCTCGGTGCCCTACGCTCCATTGTCACCGTCGTCGGCATCAACCAAATGCAGCCTCCCATCAAAGACCTCCTTCCCCGCCTCACCCCCATCCTCCGCAACCGGCACGAAAAAGTGCAAGAAAACACCATCGACCTCGTCGGCCGCATCGCTGACCGCGGCCCCGAATCCGTCAACGCGCGCGAATGGATGCGCATCTGCTTCGAGCTCCTCGACATGCTCAAGGCCCACAAAAAGGGCATCCGCCGCGCCGCCAACAACACCTTCGGTTTCATCGCCAAGGCCATCGGCCCGCAGGACGTCCTCGCCACCCTCCTCAACAACCTCCGCGTCCAGGAACGCCAGTCCCGCGTCTGCACCGCTGTCGCCATCGGCATCGTCGCCGAGACCTGCGCCCCCTTCACCGTGCTCCCCGCCCTCATGAACGAATACCGCGTTCCCGAACTCAACGTCCAAAACGGTGTCCTCAAATCCCTCTCCTTCCTCTTCGAGTACATCGGCGAGATGGCGAAGGACTACGTCTACGCTGTTACCCCGCTGCTGGAGGACGCGCTGATCGACCGCGATCAGGTGCATCGGCAGACCGCCGCGTCGGTCGTCAAGCATGTGGCGTTGGGCGTCGTGGGCCTCGGATGTGAGGACGCCATGCTGCATCTTCTGAATCTGCTCTTCCCGAATATCTTCGAGACGAGCCCGCACGTCATCGATCGGATCATCGAGGCGATCGACGCGGTGCGGATGACGGTGGGGAGCGGCATGGTGATGAACTATGTGTGGGCGGGCTTGTTCCATCCGGCGAGGAAAGTGCGGCAGCCGTATTGGCGGCTGTACAATGATGCGTACGTGCAAAATTCCGATGGGATGGTGCCGTACTATCCGAACATGGAGGATGAGAAGTTGGCGAGGCATGAGCTTCTCATCGTGCTATGAACGTGGTCCAAGGACCGGGGGAATGGTTTAATGGCGTTATTCGTGCTTGGGGAGAAAGGAATTGCGTAATTGTTTAAATAGGCGAGCGTCGCATATCACCAGCGATCATGGTTTGCAACTTACATATTGCTGTTCCTTTTAGTGTCCGGATAATGTACAGAAAGCCCTTTTCCTGTACCGAAGTACCTGTGCCCTGTGGTATCCCGCCTGACGCCATTCGCGCGCCCGCGTCCGTTATAAATGCCCATTCCCATACCATATGCTGAAACCCGTCGAGCCGAAAATAAAGGAACTCCATCACGCTATGCATAATACGAACGCTTTTAGCTGAAAAACACAAAAACGCAAATGTGGCCCGTTTCTCCAATGGACCCAGACTCGTGTTGATATAGTCCCCCCTGAGTCAGTCGGTCAACCGTATCTGAAATCACGGCTTCCCCGAAAACTTCGTCTTGAAAGAAATCACCCGCTTCAACGGCCCCCCCATCGGCGTCTGCGGCGACTTCTTCCCATTCACCGACTCCTGCTCCGCCGCCGGCGCCCCCACTGCCGGACTCGCCGACTTCACCGTCGACGGCGTCGCCTCAAGCCTGTCGCTCGCCGGCTGCTGTGGCACCTGCAACGACTCCTGAAACCGCCGCAACCCGCCGCTCGGCAGCTTCAGCTTCAAGATCTTCCGCGGTGGGGTCGCGGGCTCCGGCAGCTTCGTCTTCAGCTTGAGGAGCGGGGTGCGTTTCTGGACGGGGGTCTCGCGGGCGGCTTTGGTGCTCATGAGGGGGGCATCGTCTTCGGCGGTGCTGCTGCGGCGACGTTTTCGAGAGTCGGTGGGGGACGGGGCGGGGCGGGAGGCGGGTACGGGTGCCGGTGCGGGTGCCGGTGCGGGCGCGGGCGCGGGCGCGGGTGCGGGTGCGGGTTTCGAGATGGAGGTTTTGATGGAGAGGCGTGGGATGGCGGGAGCGATGGGTTTCCATTTGGGGGTTTTGGTGGTGCGGATTCGGGAGGTGTTGTAGAAACGCAGCTTGCCATCGCCGAGGTTTTCACAACGCCAGAAGCGGGGGTAGCGGAGCTTGACGATAAGGCCGCCTTTAACGGGCTCGTAGAGGAGGTTACAGATGTCAAGGACCGCGGAGTATTCTTGGAGGGTGAGGCTGTTTGAGCGCAGGATGCCGGTGAGTGCCGTTCGTAGTGACTCGTTGTTGCTAAGCTCCTTTCTAAGCGCGTCCAACGCTCCCCCAACTTCGGTGGTGCGCTGCTTCTGGACCTGTCGCTGGGTCTGCGCACTGCTATCTCCCTCGACAATGAGACCGTTTGTTGCCGGCTTTTCGGGTTCCTTGCGGAACTCGCCCAGCGCAACCTTTGAGATGCCTCGTTCGAAAATACTCCAGAGTCGTCGTCTCATGTATGGAGATTTCTCGGATTCGAATGAGTAGAGTAGGAAAGAGAGAACGCCTGGCGCTTGCAGAAGGCCCACGTCAATCAGTGCCTCGAATGCTTTGAGGCGCACCTCGCCCCAGTTGCTCGGCCGGGTGTACTGAAAGAATTCGGCGCCTTTTAGGTTGACGACCTTGTGTTGGACGAGTTTCGCCAGGCACTCCAAGGTGGTAGTGGAGTAGATGTTGTGGAACGACGGCACCCACTCGTCAATCCGTCGATATCTTTCGAGCTCACCAAGAACGAATTTAACAAATGCCATCTCATTATCCTCGTCCTCGTCTTCGAAGGTGAATGAGGATTGCCCACGCTCCTGTTTGACCAGAAGAGTTTCGGTCAAGGCGCTTAACAGCATGGAAACATAGAAGACATCGGAGTACGGGTTCTCTGAGTTCTCATTGAACTTCAATTTATCCAGTAGGAACTGCTTGACTCGCGGCGTGGACTTGCCCGAGCTGTCTTTGACGGTCGAGACGGCCTTGTTGATCTCGCACTGAATCGCGTAGTTTTCACGCTGAGAGAAGTCATTCGGTCGAGGTAATCCAGAGCCGGGGATGCAGAAGAGCTCTTGATATGCTTTCTCGAGATGTTCTAAGCCGACCCAGTTTATGGTGTCGGTGGCGCACTTGACAAGGGACCTGGCGGCATGCAGGCGAATCCGGTAGTAGTATCGCGTGTCCATGAGGGTGCGGACGAGAATGGTAGAGATGATAGGGAAGGGCTGTTGTTTGTCCAGGTATTTCAATGCCTAATCGTTTGTCAGTGACTATTCTCGTGGGGAGGAAAGATGATCTTACCTCGACCTGTGCCACAACGTCATGGTCTTGCTGTAGCTGGGAAACAAACATGTAATGCGGCTGATTGAATTGGATCTCGCCGATCCACTCGAAATCTTTGTCCACACGAACCCATTCGTACGACTCCTCGCCCATCTTGATCTCGTCTTCTCGGGACCAATCAACGAGACTCCAATCCTGAACTTCGTCCTCGGTCTGCAGCACGTCACCAAGGCAGTACACGAGAACGTCATCTTGCGCATCAGCAACGTCCACACCGGAATTGATCGCGGCGCGCTCTTTCTGTCGCTTACTCCGCTTCAGTCGTTTGTACTTGGTGTTGTAGGGGATATCGATTCTCGTAACCATCTCCTTGATTTCCACGATATGCTCGTAGGGCGTCCCATCCGCTTCGTGGATTCTCACCGTCATCGGTCCTGTAAAGAGTGATGGTGTCTGGGTACTCGGGACGCCCGTCGCCGCTTCTTTAAACTTGCGCGTCAACGAATCGGCCGTAAATGATTGATCCACGCTGGCTAATCCGTTGTTCTGTCGGAACGTCAACTCGACCACCAGCTTCTTCTTGTTGAACTTCTGCCCGACGTAGAATTTGGGACACCCCGACGATTGGACCCACTGACCGAAGAAGACCTCGAAGTTCATGTGTCCGACTCGCTCGCAGATCTTCCGGAACGCCTCGGTGGTGATGGAGGCTTCGGGTCCCGTGCCTGACAATGCCTGAGTGAACGTCTTCCAGAGGATACGGTCGACGCCATTGCGGCCCATGGCTTTGATGATACGATTATTCAAGATGTAAAGAACCAATGGAGCCTTCATATTCATGAACTCCGCTTCGGAGGGATCGAGTGAGAGAAGGGGGCCAAGATTTTCGAGGGACTGTCGATTCACGTCCATTTCAAAGACCTTGTCGATCATGTCTTTGTGACGGAATCGGTATTCGTTCCTCCCCCACAGCTCGCGCATGAAGAGCAATGCCATGTACATCGAAGCGCCAGCGGTAACCCATGCGTCTAGTGGGGTTTTCGGAACGACCATGATTCCCGCCCATTGACAGGCAACCCCATGCACGAGGGCGAGAGTCACGTCGTCCATAGTGTCAATGATCTTCTCAGGAAATAGCAGTCTCGAACTACAAATCGAGAGGCTTGCTGTATGTGCCACGTTTACGTCGAGGTCGTCGATAAAGCACATCTTGTAGGTCTTGAATGGGAAGGTGCTGTATTTCTGTGTGAAGTGGTCGATGCTCTAAAATGTGTTAGATGGCGCAAATTCAGGACACTGGTGCAATCTCACCATTGCGATAGGCAGGCAAGTATTCCGCAAGTCCTTGCTCCGATTGGGAAGACAGAAACCATGCACATGAACAGCACTGTCACCCAGACGCTCATCCTGTTCGCTCTCCCGGTACTCCGCAAGATCCACATGTTCGAACGGACCAACTGCAATTCCGAAATGCCGGGCGGTGATTGGCATATCACACTTGAACGAGAACGTCTTATGCGATTTATCTTCCGCATCGACAATCTCGTCTGTCAAGTCCCCGGAACCCAGCACCGCCATCTCCATACCCTTCTCTTCCTCAGTCAAATTGGCCGCCAGCTCGTCTCCGATCTTCCCCGCGCCGGAGAACAGATCCCCAACGGTTCGAGGAACGCGGACGGAAACATTGTAGAGGGATCGCGAGTCGAACCCGTCAATGCAGGGAAAGAGGGTCGACGCCGACCCGGGATAAGGCGAATTGAGCGTGTACGCATGCGGGAACCGACTGTCGTTCTCGTCCACCCCCACGAAATGCATGCACTCCCTGCAATCCGTAATCTCATACTGCACCACCACCTTCACCGGCTCATACGTCGTGGTCGCATCTTTGCCCATCGGCAATTCATGCCCGAGAAATGCATCCGCCACGCTCAGCAGCTTCAGCTTCCCCCTCTCCCCCGGCGTCCCGAACCGCGTCTTCTCGAACCGCACCCCCTTCGGGATCTTGATCTGCACCTGCGGCTCAAGCGGCTCGTCCAGCGCGACCCCCAGGTCGTCGCGGATGCGGTCGTGGTGCGAGACGTTGCGGCGGCGGACGCGGAGGTTTGCGAACGGGTCGGCGTGCGTGTAGGTGGCGCGCACGCCGTTAACGGTGATGGCTTTGATGGTGCCGCTGCGGAAGTTGAGGGGGATGGGACCTGGATGGTCTTTCTGGGGTTGAACGGCGAGTTCGGCGCGGCCTTGGATGCGTTGGCGGAGGAGGTCGATGTCGAGGTCGATGGTTTGGGATTGGACGAGGTATTCGGGAGGAGGGAGGGGAGGGCGAGAGGTTTCGCCGGATGAGGATTTGCGTTCGTCGGTGGCCGAAGCCATCATTGCAGTGGAGGATTAGTCTTGGTAAGTGTGAGGTCTGTTGGTTCTCATCGTTCTCGACGGTTGGTGAGGCAGGAGTGTGATGCGGATTGGATTGCGGAGGTGCTGATTGAGGCAGTCAGGAACGTTGGTGAGGGTGAGCACAACGAGGATATAGTAGGTGAAATGGCTTGAAAAGGGACAACTGCTGGTGAGCAGACGAGTTCGTCTGAACCTGGTGGGAACTCAGATATCTCGCATTCACTTCGTCAAACGCGAGGCTGTAGAGTGAGGGTTCAAGTTGAGCTGGACGCGGAGGATGTTATTTGCCTGAGGCAATTAGGCATAAATTCCGTTCGCTCACTCGCCATTTCACATGAACATAGTCAAGGAGTACTCAAGTTGACAGGCTATTATTATATCCCTTAGATTATATCGTCTTATCGGACTATATAGGGGGGTCATATCGTAAACTCATAGGCCATATTCCAATGCTGTTGTACTACCTACTCCATCTCTCGATTCTTTTTCTTACTGCTCACGCTGTCTATTCGCCATTCTCTTCATGGGATGATCAACCTCCTGACTCTCCTCACTCTTTCATGGCTCCCGCGTGCACAGCAAAGAGGGCACAAATTTGGAGATGAATGACTGCTAAATAGAGATTTCTCGCGTGTATTTGGGTCTATTCTTTTCCCATGAATCATTTTTACAGATAGACGAATGAAGAACCGCTACCCCCTGGCTCCCTACTCCTCCCCTCTCGCCGTCGCGAACATGTCGCCGTGCTGACTCCGCAGTGTAGGGGTTCCAGACACCAGAACCCTTACCCCTCCTCCTCCTCCTCCTCCCCTCCCGTCCTCCTCCTCACCCTCCTTCTCCTCCTCGCGTTCCTCCTCACCGCCTCCTCCGTCCTCAACTCCTCCGGCAACTCAAACTCCCGCTCTCCGCCCTCCGCTACCTCCCGCCCAAACGCGTACGCCTTCCGCCCATGCCGCTGCTGCCCCATCGCCTGCGCGCGGAGGTGCGGTTTGGCGAAGAAGCTGGTGAAGGGTTTGGGGGGGGAGGGTGGGGTTGGAAGGGTGGTGGGAGGTGAGGGGCGGGATGCGGAGGCTTCGGCGAGGAGTTGTTGGGTGGCGTGGGCGCCAATGTCGGTGGTGCTGGTGGAGTCGGAGTCGTGGGGAAGGGGTTTGTGGCGCGGGGGGTCCAGGGAGAGTTCTTGCTCCTCTTCCTCTACATCCTCGCCGTCTTCGCTTTCGTCCCCGCCCTGCTGTTCCTCCTCCGTAGCCGCCGCCTCCCTCGCCAACACCGCCTGCTCCCTCTCCATCTTCAACCTTCTTTCCTCCTCTTTCCACACCCGAAATTTCTCCACCAGCGCCCTCACCTCACGTACGAAATACGCCCTCCGCTCCTCATACTCCTTCTTTTCGCTCTCCGTCACCCCGGAGATTCCCATCACCTTCAACCAATCGGGGCTCAGCAGCCCATCGAGCAGCCGCTCCAACTGCACCTTCTCGTGCTGCGCGCGCTCCTTCTCGATGTTGCGGAGTTGCTTCTCTTTGCGCTCGGCGCGCCGGTGGGGTTTGAAGTAGTGGGTGTCCGGGAGGGGGTCGGTTGGGGTGGTGAGGGAGGGGGAGATGCTGGGGAAGTGGACGGGGTGGATGCCGTTGGAGGTGGAGGATTCGGGTTTGGAGGAAACGGCGGAACGGCGGTGGGATTTTGCGTATGGGGAGGTCGATTGGGTTTTCGAGGCGGCTGGCGAGGTGCTGGGACGTGTCGCGTCGGGAACCGGTTCGTCCATGATGAAGATCTTGCTGTCGATTTCTATCACGTCTACGCATATCCAACGTTAGTCACTCATGTTCGCACCACCAGTCATGTGGTCGGTCGGATTCTCAGTTCTCACTCACCCCGTGCCTTCGGCGCCCCCGTGATGATGTCGTCGTAGTTCGAGAAGTAAATCGCCAGATCGCTCTTCATCCGCGTGCCCCCGTCCTGCGACCGCAACGTCCGCTTGTCCGCCGTCTGCACCGCGTCCACTGCCGCTGGCTTCGGCGGCACCAACATCCGCTCCAGCGCGCTTTTCCGGCCCGTCACCTCGGTCGCAGCCGTCGCCTGCCCACTACGCGTCCGCACGCGTTTCTTACCCTCCTTCCCATCCTGCCGTGTCTCCTGCTGGAGCTCATGTCCAGAAAAACCCCCAGCACCATCTCGCCCATCCCGCGCGCCAATCGGCGGCAGCGGCGCGAATTTCAGTTTCGTCTGGGTTTTCTTGGGGTATTTCACCGCCTTCGCGTCAGTCGCGTCGTCGTGCGGTCGCTTGACGCCTTTCGGCGGCGAGGGGTGCGTGCCGGTGGCGTGCAACACGCGCGTGCCGTTGCGCAGGACAGTGACAGAGTTTTTGGCGCCGGAGGCAGCGCCGTTGCCGTTCGCGGGGGATGCGGCGTCGTCGTTGGAATTGAAGCCATTGCTCCCGATGCGAGGTTGGGTGCCGACACGCGCGGGATTTGGGGGGCGGTTCGTCGCGGTGGGAGGGAGAGGCGGATGGGAGTCGGCCACCTTTGCCGATCGGGTTTTTGGTTTGGTGATGGGGTGGAGGATGGGGTCGGATTGCATGTGCGGCGGAGGAGGAGAAGGGAGGACTCTACCCTGAGAGCGACGGAGCGGCATGAGTGGCATGAACTTCATCGGTACAACGCGAGGAGGGCATATTGGTAGGACGATCGGGTGGATAGGGCGGTGACAAGGGATTTGGCAGGCATCAATCAATAGCAGTGGACTAGAGAATTGTGGTGATCGTCGGTGATTAGGGGTTTCTTGGGTTTCTTGGGGATTGTTGCCTTTCAGGGTTTATTATGTTGGGGACTTTGGAGACTTGGGCATAACTGGGAACTGGGAACATGGGGAAGAGAGAGCTAGGACCCCTCGGGGTGGAGTATCGGATGGAATATTGGATAGAATCGAGATTGGTCTTGCACAATGTTGGGACAACGAATTGGGTCTCGGATATATTGTTTGTATCTATACAATATGAATGCTCTTGCTTCCTCCAATTCAACATCATGACAACCCAAAATGAAGCTGCCCTGAGAACAGCTCAACATGGTACAGCGATCCAAGGTTCTGGCCATACTGGAACACCATGCTTCGGTTTTATATTCCCGTATTGCACTCCTGTATTGACCCTCCAGGCAAATTCATCGCCTAGTTAATATATTGAAAAGCGGCTTGAAAGGCGCCGCATCCGTACTATGTGTATAAACGGCCGTATGCATAGAAAGAGATATATACCATCCCCTCTCCCATCGTTCGGCCGTTGAAACCCCATGCCCAGCTCCAACGCCCCTCAAAAACGACCGGTCATCGCTCAAACATAAACTCCTTCAGCACCGGCGCTGACGAAAACTCCGGGTTGAGTAGGACGCAGGTCAGGAAGTACTGCAATCCCACGCGTCTCTTCTCCAGGAACGGCGGTTTGAATCTCGAGAGGATGGATTTGGGGGGGAGCGGAGGCAGCGCGGCGCTGGAGTGGGGGAACGTGCGCACTAATGCCTTTCGAAGTTGTTCGAATTCGGAGTATCTGGTCTATGTTAGATAGATGTTCTAGGTTGCCTCCGTTCTGGAGCAAAAATCCATAGACATACCTCTTGCGGATCTTGATTATCCCGCCCTGAGCGCCGTTAGTCCATGACTCCCTCTCCATATCCAACATCCATCCGTCCCCTCGGAGCGAAATCATGTAACATACCCTCTGCGTCTGCACATTACAAACCCAAACCACATATGCCCCCAAACTCGCCGGCTTGCTCCCCTGCACCAGCGTCCACTCCTCAATCGTCGCTCCCCGCGCCCACAGCGCCTTCGACTGCTCCGAGTCCTCCTCCGTATGGTCCTCGAGGGTGATCGTGAAGCGCTGTCGGTCGGTCGGGGCGTTGCTGCGGATGGAGTCACCGCGGTCGCGGCGTTGCCAGTAGGGAGGGCTGTCGGTGTGGGAAGGGGGGGTGGGTTTGCCGTTGGTAGGAGGGGAGGGGAGGGGATCAGGAGAGGAGGGACGGGGATCAAGGGGGAGGGGAGGAGGGGAAGGAGGGGTAAGAGGGGAGGAGGAGTGGGTGGATGGATCCATCCATAGAGTCGGTTGGTGGATTGAATGGGGGGTTTGAGGCAGTCGGAAGTGCTACTGGATGATGGTTGTACGTCTCGAGCTTAGGCGGGATCAATTGTTTGGCTAGAGCTGAGTAGTTGAGAATTGAGATACATTGAGTGGGGATTAAGGTGAATTGTGTAATTGGGTTTTGTTACAGCATGGTGGATGAAAGGACAATGGTCATTGTGTCCAGGACGATAAAACCCAAGAAATCTCACGATGTTCTGACCATCTCCACCAAAAGCCCAACACTTGGCGCGTGTGATATCCATTGGCTATGGAGTACAAGAAATATGAAACGTTGAATAATGATACCGGCAATCAGAATGTCGTTACATCTTGACATCATATTCAGGGGCTACGTAAATACTTATATCTATAGTTACGAAATATATGTTCTCATATCATAGAACTCTACAATATACGCGTCTCAATATATATCCAGTCCTTGTCCATGGATCGTCATATCCCCCCACAATATACTCCCACCAAACGCCGCGCCATCATCGCACAGCTCACCACTTCACAAGGACTCCGTGATCAACGATTGCTCTGCACGATCCCACAAAGACCTTATCAGCCCGAGTAGCACCATGTTGCACCAACCCCACCGCCCGATCCGCTGCCACCTACGATCGAGACAATACCCTCCGATGCGATGCATTCGGCTCCGCACATGCAGGTATCACAAGCAATGACCAGGACGGAAACAAATCCGTTATTGGGTGGCGACTGGACATGGATGCTGGGATATTTATGTACTCGGTTCGCCTCTCGTTAAGACTCTAGTTAACTTATGACTTACGAGTTACGGCATGGAGCTCTTGATAGTGGTTGAGAAGAGACCGGGACACTCGCTAGGCCAGTCTGGATCTCTCGCTATCCCTCTCCAACCCTGTTGTCGACATCAACTTGAACAGTCAGGCGGCATCATGGTCCACAGAGGGCAAGAGGCATCATAAAATAACTCATGGTGTCATAACTCTGCATGGGAATACTTATTCGTACAGATACTGCAGATAAATCAATAGCTCAAACGTCCGAGGCCCTACTTGACCCTCCACATTTAGCAACAAACGGCCACTACCGAGGACGATTAGGCGGGCCATCCACCATTCAGCTCCCGCGCTACTGGCCCTTATCCCGTTCGCTTGGAACTGAATGGCGGACTTCTAGTCCGGGTCTTTTCTCCTCGCGATAGACGATTCTCGCTCGGAGTGGGGTCGTCGCTCTCGAGGCGGAGGGTAGCACAACCCTCCCACCTGCTTTTGCTTCCGATTGTAGAGCTGCAAAATGGAGGGTCCGGCAAACGAGATTCCAAGTCCCAAGGATGGAGATATTATATGTCTTCGAGAATCCAAAACAGCGCGGTCGCCAGCCGATCTTCACCACCCAATCCAAGCTGATTCCGGGGTGCTTCAGTTGAGTGTGGCTGCAGCACTAGCGTCGCGTTGTGTCGTCGCCGGTCTATCGTCTGATCTGTGGGCGTTTCTCTGTATTCCGGCACGCAGGGATGCCCTGTGCCTAGGTCGCAAAGAGCCCGTGATGGGCGTCTGGCGTCGTTTGGGGCCGCCGAAAGATTAAACGATCTCCATGTCCTTCGGCCTTCGTGTCTCCTTCTGTCTTTCCCTTCACACCTTCGCTGAGAGTCGTCAATCGTTTGCAGTGTGATTCTACTTCGCTTTTTTGTATACGTTCTAATAATTTCTTGTTCTTTCGCTCGCTGTATCGATCGTGTTTAGCATTGAAGGAGACCAAGAGAAGCGTAAGTTGACTGCTCTTCAGCTCTCACCTTCCTAGCATCTCCCTGCCAACCGAAGGAGAATACCAGACTACCTCCCCTTCGACATTCAAGGCTCCATTCGACGATGTTCTAATCTAAACTCGCATTCCCAGGCTTCTCCTTACTTGTCGACCACTTACACGAATCCGTTGTGCCGCAATTCCACGATGAAGTCGTTCGCTACTCTCGCCCTCTACGTCTTGGCCGTCGGCCTGACTGACGCTCTCGACCTATCTATCGTGCCGACCGCTACCAAGGGTACGCATCTCGCATCCTAAACCGAAATGACCATGCTCTGACACTGTATAAAGATGCTTGGTGCGTTTCACAGAAAGCACAGTGCCCTCTGCTGTGCCTACAATACCCAGGAGACAATGGCGACACCATCACGAACACGTGCGATTCCGTAAGTTCAAGCAGCCCGCTCGCCACATATCCATATCGTCTCTAGATTGATAACTGACCTGCCATATCCTGGCCACAGAAATCCCTCGCCTGGAGCTGCGTCTGTTCCGTCAACGGCCTTACCCCCAACATGACCCAATACCACCTCACCATCCCCTACTACATCTGCACCGAAACGAACAACCAGTGCAAGAACCTGTGCGCGATAGGCGACGGCGCGTGCGCGACCAACTGCGAGTATGTTCCCCTCCCTTCTACCCCTATCCCTCCTTCCTAATATCGGCTAACCCTACTCAGAGTCAACAATCTCTGCGGCGCCCAATCCCCCACCCGCATCAACTCCTCCACCATCTCAACCACCATGTCTTCCACCGCCGGCCCCACGGCCACCGACGCGGACGGCAACATTATCTACAGCGGCTTCGGTGGCGATGCCGCGGCTACGGGTTCGAGCGGTGGTGATAACGGCGGCGGTGTGAGTGGAACTGGTGCGGCGTCGGGATTGTATGTGGAGGGACCGGTTGTTGGAATGGCTGCGTTGGTGGCTGCGGTTGGGTTGGGATTCGGCATTCTGGCCTAAGCGGTTGGAGAATTATAGTGTGTGCAGAAGAGAGAGCGTAAAACAATGGTTTGGAAGACGCGAGAAGAGACGTGGGCATCCTGAAGATGCGTAATTGCACTAGCTGTCTCGGGCCGTGGTAAGTGATAGGAGAAGGGGATGGATATCGAGTGGAGGATTAATTCTCGCGAATCGTTGCATTTGTCTTATATTTGTCTTAGCGTGGGGTCCAAGCCATCAGCGACATTGGAATTGAGCATTTGAAGCGCCAACATTAATCATATATTACATCTATTTCGCAACACCAGAGTGGAAGCTCCTGTTGATCTTGATATGACTTTGCTTCCATCGCCAGCAGCTTCCGATCAGTTGATCGTAGAATCCGTGCAGGGATCCGCCTCAGGGTCCACAGCCTCCAACTTTCGAACATCACCACTTCACACCGGCAACATCAACCGCCCAGCTTTGTCCAATTTGACAAGATCCGACGTTCACACCTCTATTACGCATCTCCGCGTCCTCCATCTCCAATGTCTCTCCTCCGCCCCACCACCTGCCTCCGCTGCGATCTCCGCCTCCTGTCCCTCCCATCCATCTCCAGCCGCCGATCTCCCCAGCGAACACCCCGTCGTCGCACCTATGCAACGCTTCATAACACCTCTCCAGAGATCTTTGACGTCGTCTGCGTCGGCGGCGGCCCCGCAGGATTGAGCCTGGTCACCGCACTGAAAGCGTCGCCCGCTACCGCACGCTTGAAAATCGCCCTGGTGGAAGGACAACCGGCGCAGGAATGGACGCCGGAGCCGAGTAGATATGAGAACCGCTGCGTGTCGTTGACGCCGCGGAGCGTGGGATTTCTGGGTGATATTGGCGCGTGGGAGCATGTCGACAAGTCACGCATCCAACCCTATACCCGCATGGATGTCTGGGACGGCGTCTCCGACGCCCACATCTCCTTCTCCGATCCCCCACCCACCTCCCCCTCCACCATCGCCACAATGCTCGAAAACGCAAACATCACCACCGCTCTCCACCGCCGCCTCTCCACCCTCTCCCCCCCCACCCTCTTTCAACCCGCCAAAGTCGCCTCCATCTCCCTCGGGCCCCCGCCCTCCCCCGACCCCACCTCCCTTGACCTCTCCTCCTGGCCCCACCTCACCCTCAACACTGGCCCCACCCTCGCCGCCCGCCTCCTTGTCGGTGCTGACGGCGCCAACAGCCCCGTCCGCACGTTCGCTGGCATCGAGTCCCGCGGCTGGGACTACGGCGCGCATGGGGTGGTGGCGACGCTGCAGCTCGCGGACACCCCAGATCCGCCAGAGACGCGGACCGCATATCAGCGGTTCCTACCGACCGGGCCGATTGCGCTGCTGCCGCTGCCGGGGAACAGGGCGACGCTGGTGTGGTCGACGAAACCGGAGTTAGCCAAACGGTTGAAGCGGATGAGCGGCGAGGATTTGGTGGCGGCGGTGAACGCGGCATTTCGGTTGTCAGTGGCGGAGATGGGGTATTTGGTGAGGATGGAGGAGGGGTTGGTGGAGGAGGTGGAGTGGCGGGAAGGGCTGCGGGAGAGAGGGAGGGGGCGATTAGGGGACGGGGGACGGGAGGAGAGGGAGCCGGGGAGGGTGGTGGGGGTGCAGGAGGGGAGTGTGGCAAGTTTCCCATTGAGGATGAGACAGGCGGATTCGTATGTGGGGGAGAGGATTGCGTTGATGGGGTAAGTACCTTTCGTCACTTACATCTTCTCCCTCTATTATCTTGGTTTTCCTGGCTGACTACTAACTCGTCTCTCAGCGATGCTGCCCACGTCACCCATCCCCTCGCAGGTCAAGGCCTCAACCAAGGCCAGATTGATGCGCAAGCTCTCGCGAAGATCATCGAGGATGCGGTGCTCCATGGCGAGGATATCGGCGCGCTCATGACCCTCGAGCGGTACAATGCTGAAAGGTATGCGGCGAACAACGCCATGTTAGGCGTCGTGGATAAGCTGCATAAGCTATACAATGTTGGATCGGGGCCGATTGTTGGCTTGAGGTCACTAGGATTGAGCGTCGTCGATAAGGTTGGGCCGTTGAAGCGGTTCCTCATGAAGCAGGCGGCTGGGGTTTGAGGTTGTTTTCGCTATCTTTGGGAATAGAAAGTTGCCCAGATGGTGCCATTACTTCCAAAGAGTATGAAGCCCTGTTTTTTAGCATTCTGTGTATATATATTTTACATTTATCGCGGTCGGAGCTACAGTAGATCCCGATATATCTCCCCTGACTCAATGTAATACCACCCTATGTATGACATGGCATTTCCATATGACACTGTGGGCATTATCTCGCGTTAGCTAGGTGCTTATATCGAGCACTTGAATATTACCCTCTAGAGCCAATTCCGCCATTTTCAATTCAAGTGCTAGCTAGAACTCGTCCGAACGTGATCTGATCGGGACACAGCACACAGCCACATATCAGAAACCCTAGCCACACATGAACTGCGAACCTCCAAGTTAAATCACACGTCCAAGCTCTATCAAGATCAACAACTTGCAAGCAACGCAACCTTCGACAAGAATTGGATTTTCAAAAGAGATCATCCTAAAACGAAAGTCATCGCAGTTGGGGAATCATAGCCTTCCGTCTACTGCGGGCGATGAGGTGACATGCCATCAGTTGCCCTGGCTGGGGAGCAGCCTTCACCGTAGATCAACCATGGCGCGAACCGTCCTCGAGGCCTCCGAAATAGGTGAGAAGGCTCGGAGAGACCTTCTGCTTCTCCTTGAAGGGGTCAGTGACTCGACTCGTCCACATTTCCCCTCATCGAAGTTGCTAATCGAGCGCGTAGGTTCGAGGCAAGAAGAACCTCGTCATCGAGAAGGGCCTTGCGGGGACGTTGGGGCTCTTCGTTAAGTTCTCGACGCTCCAGGAGTATGGGGTGGACAAAGTGTTTTTCTTAGAGAACGATAATGTCGACTCGTCGCAGAAGAATATCGTGTTCTTGGCCCGCTCGGATAATTTGAATGAAGTCCATGCTATTGCAAGTAAGTCAAGCTTTGTCTTCGCTATTTCTTCCCACTTCACGTAGTCAATGCTAAGGTTTTTATGCGGTTGCATTGTGGAAATCCTTGCCTTCCATGGACTTGCTTTCTAAAATGTATCGCTGACAATTTTCAGGTCAGATCAAGCGGCTACGTCAAAGTGGTCAGACCGAACATGAGATATCTATATTCTGGGTCCCGAGGAGGACCTTAGTCTCGGATCAGATTCTCGAAGAGGAGGGCGCACTTGGCGATGTCAACGTCTCGGAGTATCCCTTATACTTTGTTCCCGTCGCTGAAGATATACTATCTCTGGAGCTAGAGAATAGTTTTCGAGATCTATACCTGGTTTGCACGCACCATGTCCTTTAGTTTTCCGGCATGTTCTAACTATCCTCCAGCGCAAAGATCCGACGTGCATTTTCACTGCGGCGAAAGCGTTGATGTTGCTGCAACAGCACCATGGGCTCTTCCCTCGTATCACAGGGAAAGGGAACAACGCAAAGCGACTCGCCGACTTGCTCATGCGTATGCGGTCGGAACTCACAGCGTCATCTGACTTTCGTCCCTCTGGCGCCGGCTACGAACTAACTCCCAGCAACACGATCGAAAGCTTGATCATTATAGACCGAGAAGTTGATTTTCCATCTGCTCTGCTTACGCAGTTAACTTATGAGGGACTGGTGGACGAATGTTTTGGGATAGAGTCCAATCAAATCGAAGTTGACTCCTCCGTTGTAGGCACTGCCAGCAATACGACTTCCCAAGGGTCATCGTCGGGACCCGGATCAGCATCACAGCCACTTCGGAAGAAGATCATCCTTGACGGCACTGAATCCCTTTTCAAGAGTATTCGGGACACCAACTTCGCAGTTGTCCCCCAGGTACTCAACTCAGTCGCACGTCGATTGCAAAATACATACGAGAATCGACCCACAGCGTCGAAGACCACTGCTGAGCTCCGGGAGTTCGTCTCTAAGCTCCCGAGCTACCAATCCGAACAAACTAGCCTCAAGCTCCATACCAACATTGCCGAAGAGATCCAGAAGTTCACCCAATCTGAGATCTTCACCCGTATTCTCGAGGTGCAACAGACCGTTGCCGAAGAACTAGACCCTACATCCCAGCACGACACCATCGACGAGCTAATTTCCCGCGCCATCTCCCTCCCCACCGTTCTCCGTCTCCTCTGCCTCGAGTCCACCATGTGCAACGGCCTACGACCCCGCGACCTGGACGCCTTCAAACGCGCCATCCTCCATGCCTACGGCCCACAACACCTCCTAACCCTCTCCCGACTCGAAAAAATGGGTCTCCTGTCCACACGGTCCGGCAGTGCTTTCACTCCCGCGCCACTCTCCAAATCCGGCTCAGGGACGAATTACTCCTACGTCAGAAAAGCACTCCATCTATACATGCGCGAGGTCAACGAAGCCAAACCCGACGATATCGCGTACGTCTACAGCGGCCCCGTTCCACTTAGCGTCCGCCTCGTGCAATGCGTCCTCCAGAAACAATACCTTGCCTCCCTCTCCAACAAACACCCTGGCGCCACCAACGCCGCGGCCTCCGGCGCCACCGCACTCTCGCAAGGCTGGCGCCCCTTCGAAGAGGCGGTGAAGCAGATCAAGGGCGCCACGTTCGACGAGGTTCAGAGGGGGGAGGAGAAGGCGGTGCGGGCGAAGCAGATCTTGAACGGGTCGGGATCGACGGAGGGGAAGACGGTGCTAGTATTCTATTTGGGGGGGATCAGTCGGGCGGAGGTGGCGGCGTTGCGGTTCGTGGGGAAGCGGTTGGTGGATGAGGGGCGGAGGAGGAATTTGGTGATTTGTACGACGGGGATGGTGAGTGGGAATGATATGATGAAGGCGGCGATTGCGGAGAGGGATTTCGGGGGGAGGTGAGGGTGTGTATAATTCCGTGTAGATGATTATTGCACCCACCACCTACCCTCCATTGTTCGAGAAGACTGGTTCCATTCTAACCTCAAATACATGTGCCATCTGATCAGTGCAGACTGGTTCTGGCTACAGGACACCCAGCTCTTCAACTATGACCATAGGATGATTTGATAGCTTACTCCCAATACATGTATGGAGATTTAGTTCTGCAGATCAATGTCGCTTGAGGATGACTCCCGGATCCCCAAGTAATTATGTGCCATCTCGACTGCGATCCCTGTCTGCAACTGGACCCTCATTCCCTGATCCTCAAGCTTCATCCTTACCCAAAGTTCACCCCACATTCATCCCATGCTGATCGGCCGCGAGAAATTTACCAAGCTTGGAGCTCTCCAACAAGGATGGAGCTTAGGAGCTGAGAGAAGATGTTTCAGAGCCTCGTTGAAAGAAACGTGAGGACTCACGGCACTTCGACGACTTCCAGAAAGTCTATCTGGTGCGGTGGAAATGCCTACCTACCAACGGTACTATGTCCAATCGACTGCAGGAAACCAGGTGGATGGTCTGATTAACGCGGCTCTGAGCACCCGACACTCAGTAGAGCAATAATTCCCTGCAAGGAATTTGATATAACTACAGAATAAAGTTTCTGGCTTTACGCCTCATTGCGGCTCGGAGCCTGGGACCTGCAGGGCTGGGCGCATCAGATCACTGAACGGTATGATCTCAACTTCTCGAGGATTCTTGCCGTAGGGAATGGGCTTGCAGGATCAAGTAGGAGCTCGTGCATCGGCGCCACGTTCATCCTTCAATCTTCGATCATGACATATGCTCACGTTGGAATAGCAAGCGCAATCGCATGGAGGACAGAGATAGCTCCTTGTCTACGCTCGAGGAACCTGGAACTCTGACGTGATATGAAACATTTGGAGCTGAATAGAATGTTGGACCGTGCTATGCGGGAAGTCGAGCCGTGTCTCCAAACCTTGAAGGCCAAACCTGGAGAGAGAGCGCACTTTGAAGCTAAAAGTTTACTATGCGGAGCCAGGACAGGAGTTCCGGAATCGAAAGCGCAAATAACCTGGCGTTTTCAGCCTTCAGGCGATTGGGCTGGTCCCTGCTGGCCACATGGCATCGTGCGTATCAATACGGTGGACACTGGACATGGAGCGAACTGCATGTCTAACTACGAACCGCTTCGTCAAGCCGCTTCCTGACCAAGTATCCTAGTTCCTTTGAGGCTAGACTTAACCAGGTGCGTCGGGGAAGCCAGGCAGAAACGATGATGTACTTGCATTCGAGATGGTGATACGGTGATATGCTACAGCGGAAGAGGTCGTCACTCGTCAGTAATGTTTCGGATGATCAAGCGCCATGCGAGTATTGTATACGTGTTTGGACTCGGGGGTGCGGAAGGAGTTCTGGTGCGGGTCTGCAGGATGGTGCAGGATGGTGCAGGATGAACAGGTACGTACCACCCCGTATTGGAATCGGTGAGGCCCAATGGGGGAACCAGACGTCATCACGAACTGGTGGGGTTGGGGCGCCATCGTTGCACATGCGTACATCTAACAAAAACACGACCAAATGCGTTGAAATGATAAGATAGGAGTAATATTGCAGATCGGAAAAAGCATAATACTCTCGTGTATTCGATCCGCTCTCAGCCTCTCCCTTCTTACTATCAGAATCCTTCCTATTTTTCTGCGGGCCACAGTCTGACAGATGATAACTGATAAGCCCCTTCTCCCAAGACAAATGCAGGAGAAGTATCGGGCACGCATAATGATCATTAGAAATCAAACGGATTAAGAATCGAGGGAAAAAGAAACAAGCCGCCATCCGCACTCAAATGTCTCCACGACACCGGGGGATTATCCAGCCAATTTGATCTCCCTCCACCAGAACGATACGTCGTCCCCGCTTTCATGCTCCCGCGCGTCCCCGCCCCGCCCCCCGATGATCACTCAATCCATATCAGCATAGTCCCCCACGCCTGGCTCCCCCCCGAAATGCACCGGCCCCAACTTCAAAAACCGCAGCGCGGATCCCGTGCTCGTGGTGGACGAGTCGCTCGTGCGGCGCTGCTGGTCAACGAGCATGATCGGTTGCTCGGGGACGGATGGGAGTGCGGGAGGGGAGGGGAGGGATGAAGAGCGAAGGTGCGAGGAGGGGAAAGAGTCGGAGTGGACGGGCACCAGGCAGAGGAAGGTGGTGGGGGGGGCTTCCATGCTGGGGGAGGGGAGGGAGGAGGAGATGGAGGCTTTGCGAAGGGGGGTGGTGTGAGCGGCGGAGGAGGCGAAGGGCTCGATGTGGCAGTCGGTGCCGGTGATTTCAGACATGATGGCGGCGTCCATGGTTGAAGATGAGTGGTGGTAGTGGATTAAGAGAAGGGTTAGACAGTTGGGAGTCGAGGGGAGTCTGGCTTGAGAGTTGAGGGTGCTTCTAGGAGTGATGAAGTTCGGTGGGATGACTGTTTATATAGATCTTGAGGGCGGGAAGTTCTTATCGAATGAGGCTAATTGATTAGGCAGTCGATCACAGTGCTAGTCCTCAACCAAGGATTTTCTGAATCGTAGGGGATGTGTTGCACGCGTCCGAAATCTGATATGCACGTGGGCAAAAGCCGTGGCTATAGACGTGTATGTGGCTTTTGTTGAAACCTTTTGTCGGCGCTAGAAGAGCGGGATCTGACGCAAGTTCATGCACGTCGAGCGAGCTGGGCTGTCGAAAAGTGCGGGGGTGAAAAAGATCAGGAGAGATGCTGGAATGCGACGATAACTGATACGAAATGAGCATGCCGTCCAGTCTATATACAGCGAACGAGGACGCTGCCGGGGCCGCGTTGGAGGGGTCCGACGCGAATGATCGTCCGGATCGTAGAATGAAGCATTAGTGCCGACCCGAGTTCACGATGAAAAGTCGGAATGGTCAGGCAGTCCATAGCGGGGACCCCAGAAAGGTAGGTTGATCCGGTGCATCTAGATCTCAGGGATAGCACTAAATCGAGAACTTTGTGATGACGCCCGTGACAGGAGGCGCTCGTGCGAAATGCACCATTATCTCGGCCAGTTGCGGCATAGAAGACGGAATTACCAGACGGCATATGAGCAGCTGAATTAATATCATTCATGGAAAGTGATTTGAAAGCAAGTTCTTATCAGGAGCGTTTGTCTTTAGAAGGATCGTGAAAGTTATCAGGGGGATAGGAAGACGACGACGGAGGCTGGCAGGATGTGATCTGCGGGGTTACGGCTTGAAGTGGGATGGGTTTGTTCCTACTCCACTCGCAACGGCTTCTCCAGGACGCTTGGACACGAAATCTGAATCTAAGATCCGTGGAGCCAGTGGTGAGGATGGCCATCTGCCTGGTGACCTGGTCCATTTCTCGATTCCTCCATTGTAATGGTTGGAAATTAGGGGTTAGGCCGCAAATGGTTTCCCTCAACAAGCATCTGACAAGCAAAGCGGGACAGATCTAGGCCCGATATTAACCGGGTCCCGAGTCTTCTTCGTCGATCGAGGCTGGATCGCGACGATTGCCATGGCTGGAGAGAATGACGATAATTTCTGACGATAACTGTACATTATCACGCAGCCTTAAGGAAAACTTCTCGCGAATCAAAGGAAATTGAGGTTGACGGATGGACGGAAAGGCCCGGGGAAAGGGACTCTGGGGTGTCATATTTTAAGAGCTGACTCGCCGCGATACGGGAATAACAGAAGAACTTGCTTGCTGGGCTTCTACAGTCTGACGAGATCTGGACATCTGGAGATATCGGTTGGAGATATGTACTGCATATGATCGACAAACTTAACGGAAGGTTGACGATAAGCTGAGTGGTGCTTTGCCTTAACGCCAAGTGCTGATGGCCGCCCAGTAAGCCGCATATCAAGCTGAAAACGAGCAAGATGTTGAAAACTAGAAATCTCTACCCAATACAATTTCAATTTAAAGAAGATAATGTTTTCCAACGGGAATTCGGCGCGGTCCGAGATCAGATGTCGAACCCTACAGTCTGCAGAACCTCAGTTGACGTTTCGGCTGATGTCGTTCGAGAGCTTGAAAACCACTATTAAAACCATCTGCTGATCTGCACCACCACCACCCCAGCCAAACACACAAATCGCAGATTCTATACTATAGGCATCGCAATTTCGAGCCTTGCAAAGTCTAATGACACGGACATCTAAATCTCGACCGGTTCAATTCGCATCGTCGTTTTAAGGATGTGGATCTCGGCTCCACATGAAAGGTCAAAGCCTCAAAGGACACAACCTTCAGCGCAATCAGTGATCCTAGTCCGCGCAAGATATCAATGTCAGCATCTTCAAACAAGCGCTCTGAACTCCGTAACAAGGACCATCTATCTGGACCAAGCGCCTAATTAACTCCTTACACATACTATTTCCTGGAACTCGCAATATCCACCCTTTCAAATGTCGACTTCGAAGCAATTGGTCTAATCAGCCGCGTATGTTACATGGCATTGGGATCTGACCTCGGCCCGTCGTGAAGAGCTAGAATATCCTCTCTACGAGTCTACAAGACTCTAAAATCTCGGTTATTATTAACGCTGTCTCAGTTCCCCTCCCTAACGTTTCCTTGTTGTCACAATTCGGCAGTCGGCATATTGCATTCAAGTACCATGATGGTCTAATATGTATGGGGCCAATTTGGCTGCCATGCCGAATTCCTGGTCCAAGGCCCAAGCGGCAAGCGTCAACATTCAATTTGAATCGTCATCGACCGTGCAGATGTGCGGCAACTCTAAGTCATTAACCAACCAGGGCAAACTCCGGAATCTGCCGACCATATTCAACAATCGTAATTTGATACTGATACAACTGAGTTTTCAAAGGTCCGAGCCCCGTGGATATCGTACTGGGATACGTCTCCTGGTTCAATACTGTGTATCAACAAATGTCCGTTGAACCATGAAGTCGCCGAGAACGATATGACCGGTCCTCTGCGGCTAGTGACAGCGTCGAAAACAAGCGACACCTGTGACCTGTCACCTGCAGACACGCGACTGTGCCTCTCAGGTACCTTCCTCTTCCCTGTCCCGCTACTCGTCCCTTATCCGACTCCCAGCCTGGGCATCTGTGCTCCTTCAATTCACGCATCCGGCTCCCTCTTCCCCGCAGCACTACGCTGAGGCTTGACCAGAATGAGAAAACGCCGCCGTACACCAAGGCGATTTGCCGCTGGCCCCGGACCAAAAATCCCTGCCGCAGCGGGGATGGTTCAGACAAGCGCGGATTCGCTCACGATCAGGATATTTTGCAAGAATTCTGTTACATATTTCCACTGTTCGTAGCGTGGGCGACGGTTGGAACTTGGATGACGCAGTTTTCATCGCATCATGGCATCCAAACGCATTCAACCCTTTTCCCGTTGCCGTCAATAACTCTTGCGCCCCTTCGTCGACTAGGTGAGACTGGATTCGCGAGTCCCGTGATTTTTTACTTCACGGAATTGGTGCCCATACTTTTTTTATCAACACAATACCCAAGTCCGGTTGGGGAGCGAGCGGGAAGGGCTGCTAAGTGTTGAGAATGCCGCTGTGCGCAACCACGGACACGACATGGCGGCTAGGGTGCCATGTGGCCGACGGATATGATGTTTAACCTGAATCAGACCCATAATTGGTTGTTTGGGCCGTTGCAATTCGGGTCGCACAACAGGATGATTGGCGAGTTTCTACTCATTTAGGTCTGGATTCAGGAACAGTTCGCGGTGCTCTTGACCTTGTTTGACCCTTATTTTCCGGGCTGCTCAAGGATTCGAGATGTTACCGAGCGTCGTACATACAGACAATCGACAATGGGCAACAGGGAAGCCTCCCCAACGTAGCCGTTCGAGAATTGAGCGATTGCTCCAAACGAAGGGCGCGATCACCCGATCGGTTCGACTCAAACGCAATATGCGTGTCAACCAACGTTCATGTCCGTCGTCGATCCGCCATGAATCCTCCAGGAAACGGACCTCCGACCAGCAATTGCCGATATCTTTGACTGTTGAGCCAGCGCACGGGACGAGCAACGGGAATGTAGCAGCATCCAGGTCCATCAAAATGGAGACGTCGGTTCCCAATCCCTCTCCAGCCTCCCAATCGCAGTTTCGTTGCCGTCCCAGGCCGTCATGCCCTGATTGAGGTGTGGTTTGATGTTGAGTCCCCAGCAGCGCACGTTGGAACGGAAACATGGACTGTGTCTGGTCACAACCGCCTATCAGCTCTCCGAACCCAAAGATTCCGAGGGTAGGAGTTCGCATGTGTCCGCATTTCCTTGGATGTCTGTGGTCGCCGTCTGCGGAATGAGAGATCTGGGCATAAACCTTGGACGTTCCAGAAGCATGAGGTTATCGCAGGAACGGCAAATTTCTGGAACATGAGACGTTCGGTGGTACAGGCTTACTTCTGTCAAACTTTCATTTTACAAACCGAAAGTCAGTAATATTACGCCTACGCGGCAAACCCTTCTCCTGGGGATGCATCAACTACTGCACGGCGCGTGGGGGGGGAAATGGTACGTACCTCATCCCCTTCTCAACGATGCAGACAAGCATCGCTGCATCATGCTATTCCTGCAACCATCCAATTGCGGAGAATTGGGGCACAGACGGCTCGGTTCCGACATGCCGCGGAATTTGGCGCCGTTTAGATGCTGCAGTTGAACGGCCCTTTTCGTGTCCGTCACGGCTGCTGACCTGTGTGCTTCTGGTCGTCGTCCGCAACTCACCATGGCCATTGGACGGCGGCGGATATTGGGAGGCAAAGCGAGAGTGAGAGCAATTAGAAGAGCCGGCTCGAGACCCAAAGTCAAAGCTCTGTAACTCCGTCTGGATCCTGGACGGTCTATCTGCCTCCAAGTTCCCAGATCCCAAGTCGTAACAATGGTCGGCCATGGAAGTATCCGTATTACTTGCGGAGATCTGACCTCTGTATGTGTGTGCTGTGTAAGTCAGCACGATAGCTGCCGAAGGGGCAGGGCTTCTCCATAATTTTCTAGAAATACAGCCTCCCCTTCCATGTAAAGTAGATTAGCAGAGGATGGTCTGGTCACCGTTGGCTTTCGATACTGGACACAGAGGTTATGTGTGTCCTACATCCAGTCGAAGGATGAAGGGTCCAATACCCCAGCAGGCCACGCACCCTCTAAAGGAACAAGTTACAAGGTGTACGGAGTCCTAGTAGGTACCTACCTATTAGAAACCAGGGTAAGCTTCTCTAGTGGAAACGAACGTTTACGGGGGTTGGTTGATCAAGGAAAAGACGCTCAAGGCAAGGAATTATTGGCCGTGTCTGAGGTTTTTTGCCGCAGGGAGGGCCAGTCCAGAGCCCAGATGTATCCCTCTGTGGCGCTAGCGTTGCCCGGCATCACCATTGGTCTTCCGCGCCATCTTCATCACAGGGAAGCTGGCTACTCATCTATTGAAGATGGCATCGGTATGACCCTGGCGTGGTCCCCATGTCCCCGGCATCGCGCCCGAATAGGTGATGGAAGGGGCCCTAGCCTGCTACCGGAGACTGATTGATCACTCCTGGGTCGAATGGCAAGAGTAACTTTTTGGCCCGTATGTAATATTGTACAAGGACTTTCCACGTTCCTTGCCTCTCCAGTCTCCATGTCTGGTTTTCTGGTGTCTGGTCTGAGTGGTCTCCATGGTTGCTGGCCTTCCCGCGTGTGGACGCGCCAAAACGGCTGTCCGTACCCTTCCACGTCTTTTGCGAATCCAGGACCTCCAGACGAATTAGACATGCCTGGCCCGTCGCACTCAATGTTGCAAACGGGAGGCAATAACAATCTAACTCCTGGGTCTTTGGAACCTGTGGCCTGTTCCCGTTCTGTCATTTCCGTCAATGACCTGGACTTATAATCCCACGGACTGCTGTTTGGAACGCTGTTGGTTTTTTTTCCCGCTTGCTTTTGCTGCTCCCCATTCCTCCCCGACATCTACTACTATTGCATGTCTACTCCCGGCCTTGGACATACCTACATCTGAAGCAGCATCAGAAGACGAAGCAGAAGAGATACTTGTCTCTCATGTGTGATGTGCCTTTGAGATCCCTTTCTTTGCTTCATATCACCTACGGGGTTGCATCCGCTCCGCCGGTCAGCACCATATTCCCACCTAACGCCGTACCTTGCCTCGATTACCTCGATACTTGTCAGGGCCGAGGGGAAAGCCGCATCTATTACCCACTTTATTAGTATCCTTAGAGGCCCGGTGAATGGTGCCTCTCTGACACCTCACATCTTCTTCACCTGTCACGACCTCACTTGCTCTGAGTCTTGCCAGGAGCTTGAAAAGAGGATAAAAGAGTCGCGGGCCGACCTCGTTGATCTGTTGTGGTTTCGATTCCTTGCCTCGTCATTCCGGAAAGCCCTCCCACGCATCCGATCCACGAAACCGACATCTTTCGGTTCTCCTACGCCTATTCTTCGAAAACAATTCAATTGCTGAGGCAATCTACCCCGCTACCAGTTCAATTGTGACGATCCCCGCCGACCCTCACCGGGATTTCGACGCCCAACAAAGACCAATTGCAGAATCCCAACTCCGGTACCAATTGGCTGTACCTCTACTTGGGGCTCCCATCTCTTTCATTGCTCCCGTCCGGTAAAAAAGCCCCGCCTCAAGGACGTCCCGCAGCGCATTTGCTGCGAACACTTCAATCGCGAAGATGTGTACACGAGTAATTCACGTATACGGATGTGGTCATTACATGGACGATGGAATTGCACCATGTGCTAAATCGAGGACGCCAGGCCGGACTTGCGGGCCGAACGAGATCAAGACGAAACAAGTCAAACACGACGAGAAATGCGACGACTGCGATCCCTGACTGCTCCTCACCACTAAAAATTGTCCCACACAGCCCTCCGTTCGAAGAAGAGGTCACGCTCAAATTTTGCTGTTGGTCGGGTTTGGCTGCTTTTCTGCCTGGTTCCGGATTTTGAAATTGAAGAGGGAATATTTGGGATTGGGAAACAAATTTGAAAGGATCGGCTCCATACCGTATCTGGGAAAACAACGGCAGGCATTTTTTATTTCGCGAACCAGCAGCCAACACGCAGAAGGACTGAAGGGACGACAGAAGAGGCCCGAAAACACATCCAACGACCGCAACGAGACGAGCTCATTTTCTTTGGTGCATACCACTTCCCATCCTCCCGGCTTATTCCCCCTTTTCGCCGAGTCGTTGTCATACCACTGGAGTCACCATTGCCCTCGCAACGAACAGGACAAGAAAACGTGTTCCTGATTGATTGTCACGCCTGTCAAACATCCATGGTGTTCAACTGTCAACGGGCCGTCGGCCACAACACCGCCGTAGCACGTTACACAAGAGACGCAGCCACCGCAGCGAACTTCAAACAATCGTTAATCCAACGTGGTGAGCGGAGGGATTCCCGGTGATGCCTGAGCAGCGAGCAATGAGAAGAATGGCAGGGAAAATTTCCAGCTATATGGGCGGGATTGGTGGGCTCGCGAGAAGGAGGGATTTAACAATGGGACGCCTAGCTGTCAACAAAGAAGCCTATCCGATCGAGCGTGAAGGAACTGGGTATGGATTATCGACGCGGACGAGTGACACAGCATGGTCGTATTATACCACCAACACATGGGAGAATTCCGTAAACGCGGGTCGTTGACATTTTTGGTCTTCCTTTCGATAATTATGCTTTCTCGAAACGTACAAGCGGCCGAACACACGAACCCGACGCGAGGGTCACGCGCTGAATGTAGTTTCGACCATTGTTCCCGCCAGGCGTCAAAGCAAAATCGAAATCAAACAAGAAATCTCCGTACGGCACAACCACGCAGCATGCCGAAACCCCACCCGCTGGCCGTTGTCGCTGTTTATTGCAATCTTCCGCTATTTCGGGAATCGAATTGTTGTTCGTGGAGCGAGAGCTCATTCCCTTTTCACTTAGCCTCATCGGGCGCTGCTTTTGAAATGTTGAGCGAGTTGGCTTCTTCGATCTCTTCCCCACGCGGAGATTATCCACGAATACTGAAATGAACACCGTACGATGGCTAGCTTTCTCCGTAGCTTTCTGCATTCTCCGCCCTTCCTTTCTTCCTTGAGCGTCCTTCTGAGCATTTGCTGGCGCTGGCTAATCGGGATGGTTATACGAATTCCCGCTCACAAAATGTGCTTTCATGGATATCAGGAGTCGCTAGCGAAGCGAGTCAGATGGGACACACTTCTTCTTCTTATTGTTGCAATTTGGATTGTGGGTATTTCATAGAATGGGCAGTCTTTCAATGTTTTGAACCCGAGCTTTTTGGATATTGGGCGTTCTAGATTGCGACTTTTTTGGGAGGACACAAAAGCAAATGGCCTGGCTTGGCTGATTACGACATATTGGGCTTAATCTCAAACAATTGGCTTTTGTTCTTTCTGAGAGAATCCGATGTACGACTTCCCGGTTTCACGAGTTTCTCATCGATGATGTCTGCAGGCCTGCAATCCTGCAGCGCGGCCGCATGGTCTTCGGCGGCAAGGATATGATTATGAGCAAATGCATATTTCTTTTGCCAATTTTCACATGTCGAACTGCCTTTCCACTGTCTTTCCTTTGCGTGAGATCGCGATCCGATCCACCAAAACCAAGTTCTTGAAGCATTCGGCCCGAAGCGAAGGCCTGTCCGCCCATGTACCATGTACGTTGCTCGAATATCCTCGCTTAGATGAAGCGCAAGCGGACAGTCCCGAATGGGAAAGGAATCTAGGCAAAAAATTCGTGCTGTGCATGTTGACCATCCGGTAGATGTATCTTTCTATGTGATCGCCACTCATCTGTTTAGATCTCACATTCGGGATGTACCAGACTCTCCTTCAAGCAACCTCCTTGCCCATAAAACGTGGCAACCCATGTGCACTCATGGTATGTACCGTGGTACCCTCCCTACCGGTTCCATCCTGAACCTCGGAATCTCGGCGAGAATGTGTTGAGAGCGACTCTTCCAATGAGGCCCGTTGTTGGGAAGCCGCATGCAGACGGGGACGAAGACAGCATGGCCGCAATACATGACGTAATATGGTGGATGGCATTGCATCTCGCGTCCTCGCAATTTTCCACAATTAATGGACGAAACGTTGTTAATGAGGGGGACATGGGCGCGAATCATGATGCGGATGGATGTTGCGCAATTCGGATCCGATACGCAAATACCTTGGATGGTCGTGTAAGGTTGGCCGGATTACGGGCGGATTGTCGTTCTCGTAGTGCGATGGACCGAATCACCGAAGTACCTCCGTTTCTATATTGGATGGCATGATAGGCAGGCGATGTGGACTTCATGAGACCGTCCGATGTAAACCAATGCCTGGGCTGTGATGGATAAATGTCACACCAGGATACCCGACGTGCCACCGTATCAAGGGTGCTGTTAATGAGAGAGTAATCAGTCCCAGAAGCCTAGGTTCAGGGTGACATGGTCCAGCGAGGGATTCTCGACCGATGTCCGGTAGTCTACCACTTTGATACATTAGTAGTGATATTGTGGCGACTGAGACATGAGACAGGTAGATAACCTCAGCTCGACACGCCCAATTTGTTGAACTGATATTTCGCCCACAGTTGAAGAGGCTGTCTATGCGGTCAGAAGAATACTTTATTTAAATATATTTCTTACATTGACGATCAAAGGCAGGAGAGCCGCTGGATCAATGCGATCCCTGCGAAGATGTTCAACGGTAACTGCTTGGTAGAGATCCTAACCGTCCAACATATATGTACCGGTACGCTCATCGGATGTACCTACATGTATCTCAACAAGAAGTGCTTCAACTTGCCGTTTTCCCCCTAGATGTGCCGTTGACTGTCATACCGTCTGCTATCGCAGCACACCATCTTTTCTCTGTGACCGAAAAGCACGCTCGCATAATCGCCATCGCAACCTTTACATCCCAAGCTCTTTATTGAAGCACCCCACTCGATTCTGACCATTCCTTACTTCGCCCGTCCCGTTGCTTAACTACCCCATCACCCTTGCGCCGTCGCCTGGTTCCAATTGGTCCGGGGATGCGCGTCGTGCTTCCAGTTCAGATGACTTGCGTTAGTAATTAGTAGTTTGCAGATGCTGGCGAAATATCATATTTAGCGTTCCAATGCCACTAATTCGAAGCAACACTTGCGGGGGAAGATATCAAGGTTTGGCATGCTTCCTGGGGACGTTTTCAAGCGGGGAGATGCGGCGATTCTCCGAAAGACCCTATAGTTGAACCGGTGTGTACCGTCAATAATTAGGCGTACAAGAGCGAGAAGGGTGACGATGAGAGGACGGTGATAGGACAGGTGTCTCTATCTGACGCAATATGAGATACCCAGTATACGATAATATGTCATATGTCAGATAAGAGCCATCGAGTTCATGGCTGCGATACTCGACAGGCATCTTGACGACGGACAAATATTGAGCTTCTCGAGCCTTGCTATCGATATTCGATGCCTGCCGTGCAATATATGTGGTACAAAAACGGTCGATGCAGACGCCACCAAGCAAAAATGGAAGCGTTGTGTTCGGTAGGATGGAGCGTTTTAGGGCTTAGGGCAAGACATCGGAAGGAGATGTCTATAGCTATGGTATCCTCGAACGCGAGTGGTCGTCGGTAAATTATCCGGATGTGGTGCATAGTGCAGAGAGCAAGATAGAGGTGAGTGATGCGTTGCAAGTTGCAACCAACATGAATGGTGAAGCGTGAGAGAAATAGGAGGTTAGGTGGAAACGGAAATGGCAAGTTTAGCCGAGTCATTTTGATATTCCTCGGAGTAACCTCCGTTAAAAGGAACTTGCTGCAAGTAACTCACGTCCATCCATGCAAAATTCAATAAACTTAGTACATGAAGACGCCTACCATACTGTCTATTAGAATTATATTCTGATGACAATTGGAGCGTCATGTCGGTAGAGCTTGATTGGGAAGCCCTTACATCAGGTCCTGATGGAGAAGCCCTCGCCGCCCAGATTCGCGACTTCATCGACGACAAATTCCAAAACATCCCTTTACCCCGGTTTATCAGTTCTGTTCGCGTCCATTCGTTCGAATTTGGAAGAATAGCGCCGGAAGTCGAGATCAAAGATATCTGCGATCCTCTCCCGGAGTTTTATGACGATGACGACAACGACTACAGTGACGAGGAGGATTCCGCGGAGTCGTCGCACTCCGCGCCCCCCACGCAGGCATCCCCAGTAGAAAGAGATATCCAGTTAGATGCCCGCCAGAATCGATCAGTGGAAGAGCATGGGAAACCGAGTCGAAAGACACGCAAGTCGCAATCTCAGCCACCACCCGGCGAAGACCTCTCCTCCAGCACCGCCACCCTACGCCCATCCGCCCATCAAATCCACCACGGCCATCCCCGGCAGTTCCCACCTCCCCCTATCTCAGGAGGCACCGCCAATTTTAGCTACTTCCACATGGGTGCCGGCCTTTCCGGCAGCACGACACCCCTCGCCGCCGTCGCGGGCGCGAAATTCCCCAGCCACTGGCATGAATCGCTGCCGCTGCGGCGCGACTCCCCGGACGCGCGACGGCCCAGCCATAAGCATTCCGTGTCCACCAGCTCCATCACGCCGCCCTCGTCGCCCGGGCTATCGACGCGGCCGACCTCGAAGCAGCGAACGAGTGACAGCGGGTCTAGCGTGGGGGACGATGGGGAGCTGAACTTTCAGGACTCGGCGTCGGCGGGGGAGCGGGATGCGGCGTCGAATGCGCAGCGGGAGCGGAATCCGACGGACATGCAGGTTATCTGCCATGTGAAGTACTTGGGGGATGTGCGGCTGGCGTTGACGGCGGACCTACTACTTGACTACCCGATGCCGAGCTTCGTCGGAATCCCGCTTAAACTGAACATCACGGGTGTGTCGTTCGATGGGGTGGCGATCCTGGCGTACATCAGGCGGCGAGCGCACTTTTGTTTCCTGGGCCCGGAAGATGCGGAGTTGATGCTAGGAGAGTCACGGGTGGGTGAGAGCAACACGGCTGAGGGCAACATGGCGCAAGAAGACGGAACCAGAGGAAGGCATGGGCTGTTGGAGGAGATTAAGGTTGAGAGCGAGATTGGGCAGAAAGAAAATGGCAAACCGGTGCTCAAGAACGTTGGAAAAGTCGAGCAGTTCGTGCTGCAGCAGGTTCGACGCATCTTTGAAGAGGAGTTGGTTTTCCCAAGCTACTGGACGTTTCTTGTCTGAAAAACGCTACGAGTTCTGCCAAATTACCTGTCCCGTCCATCTCCAACTCCCGATATCCATGCGCACGCGGCAGGGAATATTGTCGCCAATCGTCGCAAGGGGCAACGACCTCAACGCTCTCAAAATATCTCCCATCAATGCGGCATATCGGGAAATTCCCCATCCCCACTCACACTCTCGTCATTCCACCCCGTACGACGCCACCCTCATCACCTGCTCACGGGTGCGGCCCCGGCACTGCGCAGCGGAAGTGACATGTCAGTCGAAGCGTATGGCACACTGCTGACCTCCACGGGCGAGGAGTCAGACCACAATTGTTCATCCGTGTCGCGTTGCACGGCGATATCTTGTTTCCTGCAGCGGCATGGTTGCTCTCCACGCGAGATATGCGGTGCCGCCGGGGGACCGGAACACGAGACTGCATACAAGGGGCATTGTTGGGGCGGATCCTTGCAGTGTTGCCGTGGATGTGGTGGCATGCAGATACAGAAGGGCGGTTGCTGTGGAACGGTTGGGCTAGCGCGGCTAAGCGCGTGGAAGAGGCGAAGGGAGCGTTGGGAGAGTGGTCATCTGGTGAGGGGTGCGGTCTACGGAGTATTTACTTGCAGATGGCCCATTGTTTGAATTAGAGAGCTTTTGCAGGAAGGGGGGAGGAATATCTGATTAAGCAGTCAATCTACCAAAGGGGCCGACCAGAGTGTCTCATTGTAAAATGGAATGCTTAATAATTATACAAAAGACTCCAGGCTGATGAACAAGTGAGCCTCGTTCTGTCTGTAGAGAATGTTGTTTTCCGTGGAGACCTAAGCGGTGTCCCAACATCGAGAATCGTGTCCCCAAGTCCATGACTTCATATCCATCATCAAAGTCAATTCCCTTTTCTAGAATCCGGGCACCACGAATCTCACCCCGAGCACCACATACTCCTCCCTAAAATCCGCACATCGCTCATCTGGCACCTGCCGAATCGGCAAATGCTTACTCCCCTCCTTCGCACTCTCATCGACCTTCTTCCCGCTCCTCATCGTCCTACTACTGTTCGTCACCTCATTCCCTCCGTCCGCCGCCGCATCCCCCCAATCGCCATCCTCCGCATACGTGATGACGGCCGACCGACACAGGTCCGGAGTCTGGAATTGCTCATTAGCGATGACGTGCGCTGGGCCGGATTGGATGCCATAGCCTCTCGCGGACACTGCTAGACCCGCACCTCGTGGCCGACGGGCGGTCGGCGAAACCGACTCGGGGGAGCTGTGGCGGTCGTTGTCACTGGATTCTGAATCGGATACTGGGGTTTGGGGGATGCGGAATGTGACCCTTCGACCCGACCTCGTTTGGGAAGATGTCGTTGGAGGGCGGCTGGACTTCGGGGGGGATGGAGGTGGCATGAGCGGAATATCGAGCTGCGTATCGTTCACTGGGGAGTTGAACGCCGCGGTGTTGGATCGCAGCATAATGATCTCCTTGTCGGGAGATATCAGCTTGACGGATGGTGGGTGCGCATCTGGAATGTCGCCCTGCGGGTAATATTCCCTGAAGAATGCGCGGATGGGAGACGACAGGTTCTCCCTCCGAATCACCTTATCGGCGTACTTGAACGCGATCGTCCGGATTTCGGGTCGGGAGGATTCAGTCGTTGGAGTCGTGTCGTCCTGCGCCGGCGTGCTGCTGTCCTGAAATGGGGATGCGTGCTGAGGGCTGAACATCCTCGGGGGGGATTGCTTGAGCGTGGAATTGTTGTTCTCCGGTTCGCTTGCGAGGAATACTTTTTGGGGTTGGAAGTTGGGGGTCACAAGATCGGAATAGCGGCGCTTTCGGCCTGACCTGATGAACGGCTGGAGGTCAGTGGAATTGTTGGATCGGGTAGAATGATGACCGTTTAGGCGTCCAGTTGTGATTTGGGCGATGTTGGATATGATCTCGGCAGGAGTGCCTTGCATCGGGATGGATTGTTCGCCGAGGGGATTTTCATCCGACATGCTCTGATTGTTGGCCATTCTCCTAGTGATGGGCGTGATTTTCGGTACGAGATTCAATCCGTTTCGCTTCTCTTCAACTGCATTGTCCATCTTGCCGTTCATGAGAGCACTGTCGTCTGTAGCCAGAGTGGTTTTCGAACGTGGAATTCCCGTCGTGGGACTTTCGGTCCAAACAATGATTTCCGGACTAGGTTTTCGCGGAGTCAGGGGTGAAATATTACCGTTACTGCGCAGGTTCATAGGAGGGCTTGCTGGTGGCGGCTGGATGGGCAGCGGATTTGGTCCATGGAGAGTGAAAGACTGCTTGGAGGGTAGGTCAGGTTTCTGGGAGGCGTCTGTGGAGCGATCTAGGCAGAATGGGTCTGGCAGCACAGCATCGTTGGTTGGAGCATTTGCGATGGGCTGAGGGCTATCATCAGTTCGAGAGGGAAGGACTGGCAGCAACGCGACCTCGTCGGTGACCCGATTTGTTGCCGATGTGATGCTACTTGACTGATTTCGATCGACCAAGATCTCTTCACTCTCGGCCATTATCGTGTTATCAGCATCCATATCAACATCAGAGTTATTAGCCGTATTTTCCGGCTCTGCTCCGTTTCGCAAAGCCGATTTTGCTCGGTTTTTTGCCTCTCGTTGCGCCCACTTCTCCCTCCAGTGTCGCAGTCGGACTGTTGCCCAGCACTCCCTTTCGCTCTCCCGAACTGGTGGGCTGGGCGCTGGACGATTGTATCTAGGATCTTTCGACACTGCAGGATCGGTCAACCAAGGGGTGCGAATGCCCATCCCTGCTTTGATCTTCCCTGTGACGACCATGACATCTATGACGGCGAAACGATGACTTCCCGATTTCTGAAATTGCGCGAACTCCTCCGGCATGGGCAGGCTTGCAAGACTTTGAAGATATTCAGCGGATGGCGGATGACCACCGGATGCGTTAAGACCATGTTTGTCCGCTTCATAGAGCAGCGACTGGGCGATTTGGTCCCAGCGTTCTTCAGAAGTGGATTGCCGAACTCGGGAGCGCTGACGTGAACCCATCAGCGACCCATTGACCTCGAGGCCCGGCGGCACCAGAACCCACGGGCGCTCCACGGCATGATGAGTCCGTCGACCTGCCGCAATGGAAGTGAAACAGTGGGGCGTTTTGCCGTCCGTTCCAGTGGACGAGGCTTTCAGTTTAGGTAGGAAATGCTTAGAATACAAGACCGAACACTTGGAAAGCGTGCCATTGAGATAGGTGATGACTTTGAGGTCGCGCTGTCCGTAGGGACGAAGATTGTTCGTCGAGATGGAGATGCAGGCTGCAATTGCATGGGGAGAAACCAGTGGGATGTGGAGTCCGGCAGCGGTGTGTGGACGAGCCAGGTTGAACGAGAGCAACAAGGCATGAACACTCGGGCTTAAGGTCCTCTCCGTAATCTGTCCGCGGGGAAGTAATGCCTGCGCTGCTTTGTGTGTGATCCTAAGCCGTATACCCTTCTGAGGATCCGAGGGTGTCGTCCGCCCTAGAGAAGGGGATATGTCCGAACCGTCTTCGATTGATCCTGTAGGTTGTTGCGTATTCGGGGACGGCGATTCCCTTTGATCAACACTGGCCACGACCATGTAGAAAGGGACATCGAGACACTCCGGGTTCCCGAGAAAGCCGAGCGCTCCTCCCACGTCGGCATCAAGGCCCACTGGGATCGGCTTCTCATAGAGTGGGTGTCCCTTGAGCAGCGCTGCAGTTCCTCGTTCTTCCCTTGCGGAGACTTCCGGGCCTCGCTTTGTCGATAATTGAGCTTCGGTGGCTGACAGAGTAGACGAAACCAGATCAGAATGGAGCAGCCGAACACGGATGCCCCTAGCATTGAAAGTCGGCATGATGATGAATCCAGTGGTTTCTGACTTCCACGCAATTGAGGGTAGCAAATGAAGAATGTAGCTTGAGTATCCTGGTGATAAAGAAAGAAGCGATTGAAAAAAAGGCAGCGGAAATTGATTTCAAGATGGAAGGTGTGTTATCGTGTTGTGTGTCTGTGTGCCGACGGGACTTCACGATCTCGTCTCTCCCCAGATTAGGAAACAACGAAACACCTCAGTTGCACTTTCATGCGTGCCACATTCACTTCGCTTCTCATGAAGTCAAATGCCGCATAGCGCTGGTGAATTCAACATGCAAATTTCAAGCAAGGAAACATCGTGAAGCCCTGGAAGTTGGCGTCCACCAACCTGGGGAGCCGGGCACAAGTCATATCCGATGTGCTTAAGGGACGTCTCAATCCTCCGTGATGATCCCAATGGGAGTCCCTCCAATCGTGTCTCCCAACATTACCAGCGTCCGATCATATACTCTCGCCGCAGCCATCTCCCAGCTCGTCGGCTCATCATCACTCATCATCTCCTCATCCACATCATCCGCTCGACTCGAATGGTATCTCGTCGGCCCGTCTCCTTCCCCTTCCGTTTCGGTCTCAGTGGCCGTAATCCCAATCCCTTCTTCCTCGTCCTCGTCATCTACGTAGGCCGACGTGACAATCTCCATGACGCGTACCCGCGAGCCGTCCACGATGCTCTTCAGCCGGACTTTCTCGGTGCCGTTCATAAGCGACGCCTTTCGTTCGCTCCCGGGCAATGGCTCCTCCGTCTCGACGTTGCGGCCCTGAATGAGAGAGGCGAACGCGAGATCCAGCTTGCCCAGGACAGAGAAGAGCGGTCGTAGCACGCTGGTTAGTCTGCGGGGAGAGGCAAACCCGGAAAGATAGGTTGATAGCAACAGCGCGAGGTTGAGGAGATACGGGATTTGTACGGATGCTGCGAATATCGTTAATGAAAGATGCCACCATACGGCTTTTTCCGCCATTTCCACGCATGTCACCCACGTGTCCCTGAGATCCAAACCACATCCACCACCCTCTCCAACTCCGTCGCCGCCTCTCCTAAGCTCGTATACCCCCTCGTATCATCCTTCTCTTCGCCGACTGGTTGCCCGACGGTGAACCCGCCCTCCGTCCGCTTTGCATATCTCCGCTGGATGTGGAGAATCCGCTGATCCACAAAGCGGATGAGATGGGATTCTTTGGCGCCACCGGCCTTTAGAGGATGGTCCCGAGGATGGGGAAGGGTGGATGGCGCGATGCTGGGAGACGAGGCGGGTGGAGAGGGAAGAATTGGGGGGAGAAAACCTCCGGGTCGCTCCTGGTGGTGATGGTTTCCAGATGCCATGGTAAAGCAGTTCAATCTTGGGTTATACAAAGCTGTTACAGCTACGGGAATTCTCAGTCGGTAAAATGGTTCCGAATTAATCGAGAGGAGGGAAGTCGTTACGACATTCTACTGTTGGGAATAGCTTCAGCCCACGCTCTTAAAGCCAGGGAAGGTCAGGAGCCCTCCTCAACTCCGGGGCAATTTAATGGTGATTTGATGGTGATTTGAAAATGAACAGACAACAATTTCACGATGTTGTTGATTCCGATCTCGTCATCATCTGATGGGCCTGGCCGTGGGGGGAGCTAGACGCCTTAACGCCTGAGCTGGAGGGTCAGGATCGACTTCATCTAGCTGGCCCCTGTAGTCTTGGATTCCCCTGACCCCTTAAGTTGAACATTATATTGACTGGTTTGCGTCTCATACCATGCACATGTAAGTTTAAAACTTCTGAATGAGGACCTTCACAGAGACGTAAAACAACTTAGATTTACACTTGCTGAATATAAAGCCAGTCCAACCAGTGCCTCCAATCGAGCACACCGCAATATACCGCCATGTCGTTGTGATTGACCCCTCTGGAAAGAAAAATGAGTGCCGATTCAAACAAGCCATCATCTTCCCACGTATCTGGTATCCCATAATTACTATCCAGACAGGGAAGAGGGACGGATGCCACTCCAAAGGAATGATCTTGCGTCCCCTCCTGACTGTCCATAGTCCTGATGCCTGGCTAAGTCTGACCTACGGTATCTTGAACACTTCTTCCTTTCAATTGGCCAAATTGGAACTGTGAAGATGAAAATTGATGCAGTCTGCAGAACAATAAAAGCACCCTGGAATTCCCATGGACCAAGTGAAAGAATTCAGCTTCTTGATTGCTATGGTGACGTCGATGAACACAGGAACGTTGCCTGCACGTGGTTGAGGCTCTTGTCGCTGCCTTGCTTGCCTGAATGCCTGATGCCTGAATGTCAGGCTGGCTATTGACCAATCAAACCCTCTAAATATTCACATTTCGTCCGTGCACCACATCTCCGACTCTAATACTCTTACCCCCGAAGCGTCCACCATCAAACCACGGACCACCCACTTCCATGTCCCATCGCGACTTGATCTTCTCCACACAATCCATCAACAATTCCCAAATCTTTGCCTCTCCATTGCTCGTTCGCTGCTCGCATCCGGATTTTTCATTGGAGTTCTCTTGTTGCTGTCTCTAGCACGTTTCCTGTTCCTCTCAGCCCCGTTTTTCGAATTCTGTTCACTTCCCTTGCTGGACTTCGGTCGCCAACCTGCACATCATGACGGGGAAACGACAGGCCGATTTCCAGATCAGCCAAAACAACCCCGATGCGCCTCAGGAGCCGAAGCTCTTCTCGTCAAATGCCAGAGCTACTGCTGCCCAACTTGCTGGGCGAAGGTGAGTTCTACTACTTCACCCGCGTTGATGTATCGCGAGATCCCACCGTGATGTTTCGGTGGTGCGCCATGAGTGGGACGCGATACACATGACCTTCACCGGGGGTTCTTACCCAGACCCGGCGCGAATTCATTGCATACCTTATGAGATCCTTCGCGTCCAGTTGACTGATCGTATCTCCTCCAGAATCAAACCGTTGAAACCAAGGAAACCCCTAGGAGAAGGCCAGAGCCAGAACACGTCGCAAGGAACAAATCAAACCGTTAGCAACCCTCCGTCAAATTTCCCCGCGTTCAATTCGACATTCTCAGAGTCTTCGTCTTCGTCAACGCCTGCAACACACGCATACAACACGCAAGCAACAACACAGGCCGCTGGGCACCTTGCAGCGGGAGCTGAAGGTGACCCCTCCGTAACCATAGAAGAAGTCCACCAAGCCGCCGCTCCCCCCACCGAAGATGCCGCCGTGAGCGACGATGAGTCGGACCGCACTTCAATCGACAGCCACTTGTCCGTCGGCGCACAAATCCTCCGGGAGCAGGAGGGGATGGAAGAGGCGAAGGAGAATGATTTCAACTCCATACCGGTAAGGGGCCGCGGGCCCGATGATAACGAAGAGAGCAGGCGCCAAATGACCTTCGAGGAAACCAAAGCCGCTCACGAGGAGTGGGACCAGAAGGCTCGAGAGAAATTCGAGAAACGCCTCGCGGAGCGCTATATATGGCCGCATGTGCCATGCAATCACGAGAATGGCTTCTGTCTATGGTCGCATGCCGATTGCAACCACGCGAAGACGCTCTGCAAGGAAATTGCCCGTTTGAACGCGTATTACTTCAAGAAAGCGGATCAAGAGCAGCGTGGAAACCGTGTGCCGCAGGCGTTGACTTACACCGCACCGTCGCAACTATCGCTAACAGGAGACGACGACAAGCAGGCCGGTAACTCGTCCAAGTACATCCCCCCATCGGCCCCTTCTTTTAGCTTCGGCGGGTCGAGTGTGGGAACCTCGAACCCATTCGCCGGGGCGGCACTGGGTGCCAGTTCATCTCAAACCGTTAGTAGCCCTTCAACTCTTTCCCCTGCTTCTACTTCTGCGCCCACGCAGCCTCCGGCTGCCACTCCAGCTCCACGTCCGCAAGCGTCTGTTTCTGTTTCTTTTTGCCCGGCCAGGACCAACGGGGTCATCCCGTCCCAGATGGCCCCTGCAATTTCTTCTCCCGCGCCGCCGGTCTCTGCTCATTCTTCTACCCGCCCTCAGCGTGCGAACAGGGTCATCCCATTCCAAATGGCCCCATCACTCTCTCCCGCGCTGACTGTCGCTTCTCCTTCTGTTCCTCCACAAAATCCGCCTGTTTCTCTTCTGCCCCCTTCCTCTTCTCACCCGGAGCATCTGAATGGTGTTATACCATTCTAGATGGGTCCGGCGTTTTCTTTGGCGCCTTCTGAGTCCGTGCTTTCGTCCACCATGGCCCAGGTCCTCATGGTTCCGCCGGAGAACTCGCCACCCGACCGCCCAATGCCAACGGTCTCATCCCGTTCCGGGTGGTGGGGCGCCTCCTGCCGCTGGCGCGTCCAACCTTTCATCCGTATCAGAGACTTGGTTGTTTTACGGAACCGTCCTCCTCCGGGGCGGGGCCTTCGACGTTTCTTCGCTGTCAGCGTCCCTCGTTAGTGCCGACGAGGCCCCAACCCCGGAGAGGGACGGGTTCGAATCCTCGGACCTGACGGAGGCGCTGCCTCACTACGCCACCGATGCCGAGAGCCGGCGCTGGACTCCTGTTTCTTCTCCTTCGCAAGCGACGACACCATCAGGATGACCCGCTAACTCAAATGGCGTTATCGCATTTCAGATGAATCCCGCGAACCCCTTTGCTGCGTCCAGCATCTCCGCGCAACCCCCTGCGCCCGCAACCAATTCTAACGGAATTTTCTCCCTCGGCCCGTCCCAACCGAGAACAGAACCTGAGGCGGCCCCAGTGGCACCCGGTCACGGGCTGTTTGGAACTAGCACGTCGACACCGCAAACCAACGGATTTGGCACTACAGGTATCGGCGGACCTACTAACAACACGATCAATTCTGGGTTTGCTACTTCCTCATCCCCAGCGAAGAGACCGAGTCCATTCCAGACCGGTTCTCAAACGAGCTTCTCTCCATTTGGAGCATCTACCGCTGAGCAGCCACGAAATGCGTTTGGTTTCGCTCCTCAAACGACCACTAGCTCAAGGCCGAGTCAAGTTGCTTCCACTGGTGGATTTGGCACATCGAGTACTGGTTTTGGAGCAACGACTGGAAGTGGGCTTTTCGGCTCGCCAGCACCACCAGCAGCACAATCATCGTCTGTGTTGACTTCGGGTGTGTTGGCACGTGCAAATTTTGCGGACACCGCCATGGACGAATCTACTGAGCCCTCAGCAACAACAAATATTGGCACTCCCGCCTCGAACTTCTCTGCACAGTTCTCGGGAACGAATTCAGCAAATTTTTTCGGCGCATCTTCCAGTGGAGGTGGCTTGTTCGGATCTGGACCGTCACAACAGAGCAGTATGTTCTCATCTGCATCCCAACAGAATCTTACTCCGACCACTTCTACCGCGAACGCGCAAACCAACGTCTTCGGCAACATGCCACCTGCACAAAGTCATGGCCAACCTCTTGGATTCACTCCAACGTTCACACCCAAGCCCGCGACAGCAGCACCTACCACCACATCAGCCGTGCAAAATAACATGTTCGCAAACGCTTTCGGCCGACCAGCTTCAGCTCCATCGAATTTGGATGCAAACACAGGAACGACGGTTTCCTCGACGCCGGAACCTGCACCGAGCAACATCTTTGGGTTCTCGCAAACTCCAAATCAAAACAAACCCATGTTTACCGCGCCCGCACCAGAACAAAATCAAAACAAGCCGGTGTTTACTTCGCCCGCACCCACCCAGCCGAGCATGTTCACATCCAATATCTTTGCCAAACCATCCGTAACAGAGACCGAAAAGCCCACGATGGCCTCGGACGCCGCTGAAAGTGCTCCGTCAACAAGCATGTTTGCCTTCGCGGCTCAACCTTCTTCATCCACACCGAAACCATCAGCAACAGAGACAGAAAAGCCCACGATGGCTTCCGACACCGCTGCAAGTGCTCCGCCATCAACAAGCATGTTCGGCTTTACGGCTCAACCTTCTTCATCAACGCCGAAACCATCATTATTCATCCCACAAACACCGAACAAGGATTCCGCCATCGGCGGAACTGCTTCGAACAATATGTTTGCTTCCGCATCGCAGAAAGCAACTCCAAGCGCTGAGACTCTCAAGTCCGCGACCAATCAACCCAGCAACATTTTCGGTGCTCCAGTTACGGCACAGCCAGAAACCACGCCTAAACCCGCGGGTAGTACTGGGAACATCTTCGCTGCATCTCAGTCAGCACAGTCTAGTCCTAACACTGCTGCAATCACGAGTGAAGATGCACAGCCATCCGCGACATTCACTCCGTCTCAGCGAGACACCGTTCCCTCCCCACCTGTTGCGACATCCGAAGCTCAACAGCAGCTCATGCCACAACAACAACAAACACCCGCTCGGCCCACTCTCACTCCCGGGAAGCCTAAACAGGTCCCCCAGACCGACGAAGAGAAGAGGAAGTCACTCACCACGAAGCTCAACAAAGCATTCCTTGCTCGTCTCAAGAAGATGGACTTGGACCAAGACTGGACCAAAGCGATGGTCGCATATGTTCGCGTCATGTCCAAAATCACCGGTGACATGAAGGAGAAGAAGCTCTCTCGACGGTCCGCGTTGAATGCTGCTGGGCGCGATCCTACTGCCTCCTCCAAACCGCTCCCATCGACCAAGGTGCGCGGCATGCTCGGTGGACCGGCCACGGGCTCGAAGCGGGGATCTAGCGAGGATCAAGAACCGGAGCCTTCTTCGAAGCGAGGAAAACAAATGACGGAGACTCCAAGCGAAGCTCTGGAGTTTTCTCCAAGCGCGTCAACGACATCCGCACTTTTCAAAAATATTGTTGACAGCCCGGCTGCCGAGAGCAACGGTCCCGGCGGTGTTTCTTTCAGCACGCCACAGCCTGCCGTCACGTCGGCGAAAAACCGTCAGAACGCTCGAGTCAATGCACCGGCGACTGAACCGGCAAAGGCTGCGCCGAAGAGTAGCTTGTTCCAATCTCAGCCTGCTTCATCACCGTCGTTCCAACCCGCATCTGCTGGACCAAGCAGTTCTCTTTTCTCTCGTGCGCCAGGAACCGCAGCTGGAACAGCTTCGCAGCCACCGAGCTTCTCCTTCCTTGGTGCCGCAAAACCCTCTCAAGAGAAGAAGGGAAAGCGAACGTCTGACGAATACCAAGAGAATGAACCTACCTCCGATGAAGACGAGCCGCAGTCGAAGAAGACGAAAGGCGATGCCACATCCGAAGCATCCGCGAAGACTCAGAGCACCTCGCAATCTCTCTTCGCGTTCTCTGGCAAGCAGGACAGTGCGGCGGGTACCTTCACCCCATCCCGGACCCCCACTCCTTCCACCAGCGGCCGTGCATCCGTCCTCGACGACCCGAGCCTGCAAGCGGCGAAGAGCGGTGATAACATTTTCGGGCACCTCTCCGATGTCGACTCCGGCGCCGACGCAAGCAAGGATGACGACTCGGCGTCCGACGAAGAGCATGACGGTGACGGAACGAACAACACTTCTCCTGATGCCCTGGTCATTCCAGGCGATGAACTTAGGAGCCAGTCGCCTGCGGTGGCGGAGGCGTGGAAAGAGCTCGGTGAGAGCACGCAACATGCGAAGACGGCGCCGGTGCAGACTCTTGGTACTGAAGCCAGGGAAGCTCCATCATCGGGGCGCAGCCTCTTCGATCGGGTCTCATATGATGACGCCGGGAAGAAGGCGGATGGCACTCAGCCGAAGTCGACATGGACTCCAAATCCAGCAACATCCTCGCCGCTTTCGAGCGTTCCTGACAATGCTCAAACACCATCATCTCTCTCGATGTTCGGTACCCCGGCGAAGCCTGCGGCAGCTACTGCTGCAGCTACCGGCGAGAAGAGTTCACTATTCTCGCACTTCGGCTCATCTCCTCCCGCGGCAAAGACTGCTGAAGCGATGGGACCTGGCGATCATACATGGAAGGTGAACTCGCCCATCAAATTCGGTACCATGCAAGGCTCTTCACAGCAGAGTCTGTTTGGGCGCAGCACCGGCACTGCCGCTCCATTTGGCATGGCTGCCGGAGCCAATGCTGACAAAGGCAAAGGCGGAGCTGGCGATGCGGCTTCTGCTGCTGTCCAGCCTGCTACTACTACCAGCGCTTCCGCATTTGGGTCATCCTCATTTGGGGGGATGAGTGGGCCACCTGCATTCAAGGGTAGCGTTGCTGAGTCGACGTCGACTACTCCGCCTGGTTCTCCAGCGAAAGGTGCATCCACTCCAGCGCAGAATGTGAAACCATTGAGCTTTGGCTTTAATCAGACACCATCCACCGCCTTCGGCGCTCCACCATCCAGTCAATCCACATTTGGATTTGCCCAAACCCCACCCAGCGCATTCGGCGCTCAAGCAACCACTCCGTCCGCGCTTGGGTCGAACCAGACCCCGTCATCCAATGTATTTCCTCAGCAAACATCCGGACCATCCACATTTGGATTTCTTGCTCCCCCGACTGGCACACCATCCGGCCTCACCTCCCGCGCCACCACCCCCGGCGTTTCCACCGACGGCGGCCTCTCCGACGCAACCAAGCCCGACGGCGACGACGAAGCGCCCAAGGACGCGCAAACCGACCTCTCTGGCCTCGAACAAGACAAAGCCGGGCACGACCTACTCTTCGAAGCCGACCGCGCGAAGATGAAGGGCCTAGACCCCAAGACCAAGGAATGGGTCGACGAGGGCAGCGGCGCGATGCTGCTGCTTAAAAACCCCGACACGAACGTTGTGCAGATGCTCATGAAGACTGTTCCTGGCGGGCGGGTGGTGCTCAACTCGCGCGTCACTGTCGGGTTAAAGTTCGCGCTTAGTGGGACGAAGACAGCGATCGGTAGCATTCCTGATCCGAAGCAGCCGCGCACGTTGAAGAGGGTTAGTTTCATGTTCCGGGATCCGGCGACGGCGCGGAGTTTCATCGACACGCACAATTCACATGCTTAACTGAGCTGGGCGCTCAGATCCACGACGAGTGAATTTTGATACACGGTGTCACCAAAAATGTTTTTTCTTTTTACTTCTAGTTTGGCGGGGTGTACAATTCATTGCATAGCGGTTTCTGCGCGATCATATCTGCGCTTTTCATGGGCAATGGCGACGCCCCACAACATGGTTCACACTTTTTCGTCTGACAATATGTCGTCCTCTTATCAACATATACCACATACCACCGCATCGCACGCAATCAACAACCACAATAAAATACAACCACGAATCGAATCACAACTTCTTCGCGGGACACCCCGGCCTCCCGGATGGTACTCACAGACGCACACCGCTAGACCTTGTCGCGGCAGTCTGTGGAGGGCACAAGGGCACAAGGGCGTCGAGCTCGGTCGTTTTTTTTTGGATCCGTGGTTGGAACTGCGTTATCTGTGGTCGTTTGGAAACCACAGCGATCGATCGATTTCACCTTACCTGGATGGTACTGTCAGATGTACGCCGCTAGACCTTGTCGCGGTTGTCTGTGGAGGGCACAGGGTTTGGTAGATCGGGGAGCTGGGATTCGGGGCTTGTGGAGCGGGTGTGAGGATGGATTGGGGTTTGAGAGGGGTGTGTGAAGGGGAAGGATTTGACGGTCGTAGGATATTATCATGGTGCGATTGGGATATGGGATTCGGGATTTGGATTGGGGAAGGGATATGGAGTGTACAACAGATATTACGCAATACGCATGCATGGCGGAGCGTGTGGGAGAGAAGCTCAACCAAAGATTCATTTATGATGGATCCTTCCTGGCAGATGGATAGCGGAGCAGTAGCAAAATGGGATTCTTACGTATGCACATGGGGTGGTTCGTTTCGGTTCATATGATCTATCGTGATAATAACAGCCTTCAAAGCGTCCAGAGAACTTCCTCACCACGTACAGTGTGTCGCCAACCAGACCGGACCGGACATACAACAGGCAACCGTAACATCTCATAGCGTTCTCAACCGCCACGTCCATCGCACATCAACCGCCCCGCTCACCGACCCTCTCAGCCGCCACAACCTGCCCTTCGAACACGAAACCCCCGTCGCAAGAATCCATTAATAAGTCCATCTTCTCCCCCCACCCGCTCATTGTGTCGCCGGCGCCGGATGCACCTCCACCACGGCTCGCAGCAAGTCCTCGATGACCTTCCCCCCTTTCTTCCCGCCGATGGCGCGGATCTGCTTCAGCTTCTCCTCGGTAGCGTCGGCGGCGTCTTGTTCCATTTTCTTGTTGCCGCTAGTGTGCTGGAGGGGGTTAGTTGGTGGTTGGGTGGGTGTTGGGAGCGGAGGGCTAAAGGGGGAGGGTGTGGGAAGGGGAGGGGATGAGATACTTCTTTCTCAAACGCTTTGAACTCGCCCTCTTTCTGCTTTCGGTATTCTTCGATCTCCTTCTGCGCTTCGGACCGGGCGTCTTTGACGCGCTTGGTGCGGTCTGTCAGGGATGCGTTAGATGGCGGACATTGCATGGTTGCCTTAGGAGTGGTTACATTCGCGCGCTGGAGGAAGTGTCAGTATAGCTTGCAAGGACGAGAGAGGAGTCTGGGATCCGACCTTTCTGAACTATCTTTTGGGCTTCCCGCTCCGCCTATATGTCGATGTTAGAAGTGCGTATGGGACATGGGGATGCAGGCGTACGTCGAGGAGGGTCTGAATGCCGGCTGAGTTTTGGGCAGACTGGATGGAGTTAGTGAGGTCGCTATGGGGGTGAGGGAGTCGTGCGGACCATGATTGCTAATTGGGGCCTCAGTGAACGGTTGTATGGTGTAGATAGCAACGTAGGAGGCGTGGATCGGAGATATAGAAAGGTAAACCTGAAGCATCCGAAGCATGTCCAGCAGTTGTGGTTGTCATGTACGAGGGTTGCCCCACAGAACTGGTGTCACAGGCCCAAGCTCCTTGGAATCCGATATCTCTAAAGAATTCGGAGTTTTCGGGATCAATCAACCGCATCAAGATATTAACATCTTCGTCCATTGCTTTCCATTCCATCCTTCCTTCCGCCCCTTCAACCATAACCATGTCCGCCGCCTCCAAAGCCACCATCGCCCTCACCTCCCTCTCTGCCATCGGCATCGTCATCTTCGTCCACTACGGCCAACACGCCGAACGCTCCGTAAGATCCCGCCATCTCCCCATCTCCCTTGACCCCGAAACTGATCCTTCTTGCCCCTATAGGTCATGCACCAGGGCGTCATCCGCGACCTCGAGCAACAGAAGCTCAAGGCCGAGCGGCAACTGGACTTCGATATGCAGAGAGCGCTGGAGAAGGAATATAAGAAGGTTCAGGACGTGCAGGATACGACGCATCTGGCACCGGCACCGAAGACGTAGGGTGGTGGTGATGATGATGATGGGGAAGCAAGGCTTGCGGCGCAGCTGACGGAAATGTCGACGGCGTTGAGCAGGCTTCTCCTTGACCTATTATCCGCGCAAGCACGACGAAGACGAGCCTCGATATTTGGTTGGTGTGGCTTCACGGATTCCAGGGCCTGGAATGGTCGTGGAGGCAATGTCTGATCGGGACTTGGGGGTGTACAGAATCCGACAAGTCAACCACAGACTGGTACGAATTTAAACGGCGGCCGAGCACGATCACAGCGAAAGTCTGTTCAATGTGCCATCCGAGAACGATTCGACCTACCACTCGCTGGTGGAGCGCTGGACGGCGCATCTAGAGCACTACTACTACGCTGTATTACACATCGAGGCGAAGAAGAACACGATATTAGGGGTTGCGGTCGCCCAATTTTCCGAGAAAGAGTCGGCGAAAGGAGCCACGCGATGCCATGTGAATTGCGATGCACACCACGACCTGGACAAGAGGGTAGTTTGGATATCCGTATCTTGATCAGTTCTTAAGAAGCTATCTACGTTTCCAAAGGAATACTATCTCTGGCAGATGCCTGAGATCTGGGTTTCGATTTCCCCCTCCCCGCGTTTCGTCCGAATGGCGCCTTCATCCCGCAATTTAGAAGTCAAGCTGGATACGAGCATTCGCTATTTTTTCTATTATCTGCACACCTATGCATAGATATCCTCTCTTCGGCATCAATTCCTTTTGGACTGTTCTGAATGTCTCGTGGCCATAAATTCGTCGAGAAGACACTGGCTAGGACCGGTTCGCCTTAGAGACTGGGCTCCTGTATGATATATTGTTCGTTTTAATCAGCTTAATGTCCAGCGCGCTGAAGAATCCAATGTCTTTCGTCGAATCTCTTGTTCTGCGATAGTCGGAAGTGTATCGTCCCTAAAACTGGCCTGGAATCTTAGCGAGTTACTTATTCTCCCTGTAGCTTTCTTTCTTCTGTGTAGCTTAGCGAGCTGAATTTCACCACGCAGCACTAGCCCAGGTTTGGTGTGCTGTTTGGTCTCATCTCCAGTCTCATTCTCAAGCAATCACAACAGCTGAAAGTCTGGTTGTACATGGCACCAATCTTGTTCTTCTCTTGATTCATCCCGCTCTATGTCCACCTTCGGGGCCATGATGGGAAACCTGCGCGTTCCTGCCTAGATCCAGTTCGACCGGCGTTACCGGCATTTCATAAAGTGGATTTGCAGCGCCTATTTCTATCGGTTGATGCACGCCATAAAGCTCACTGGGCCCGGAACCGGTTGGAAATACGCCTGTGCCGTATCCCGGGAGAGCGGGAACGCCCTCGGCAGGCTGTTTGGCCTCGTCCGAGTTCAACTCCGCCTGGACTCGCCGCTTCTTCCTCGCTCGTGTCCACATGACGAAAGCGACCACGATGATAACCAGTGCCCCCACAGCGCCGCCGACGATTCCGCCTACGAGTCTTGCGGAGGCCTTTGGTGGACCAATGATGATATGGGGGGAATTGGTGGCACCCGGTCGAGCTTGTCCACGATAGCAGTCTCCAACCTCCGTGTAAGCAGAGAATCCTCCTGGGTACTCCCACGGCTCGAGTTTCGGTGGTCTGGACGCGATTTGCGAGTCGGCCGTCATCAGTGCCGGCGGGGAGGTGAAACTCGATACATCTTGCTGGTGCCAGGTTACGATGTAGCCCCGATCATACACGACCTGCGTCGGCTTAACCCTCGTGGTCGTGGTAACAAAGCTCGTGCCAGTCACCACCATCACCATATCGGCTGCAGTCTTCATGGTCGAAGAACAGCGGAAATCGTTGTTCGCCCAGGTTCCGCCTGCGAAGCCTCTGTTCTCATTAGCTCAACCAGTATCGCAGCGCGAAGAATTAGACCTACGGTGGGCAGCAGTATGCGGTTGTATAAGTCCGAAATGCGAAATTATCGGTATACGTAAAAGTTGATGTGGTAGGAACATAGGTCATGGTCGTCCGCTCCGAAATCCAAGAAGACTTCGAAGTAACAGTGAGACCTGTCGTAATGGCAGAGGTGAAATATATCCCCCCATCATCACGAACTCGAGTGCCTATCGTCGTGTAGCCATGCGGACATTGGCCCATGATCATCAGTAACCCTTCCTCTGGTCCCGCCAGACTCTTGAGAGAATATAACGAGATCACCTCCGAAGCGGTGCAGCTCAGCGACTGACCAGAAGAGGTCGGATTGAAGGTGGCGTCCCACATCGGCCCTTCGTACAGGCACCTCATCGAGTACAAAGTGAATGGTCTAGTCGAACATTCTGGAGGAGCCGTGAAGACTGTGGTCAACTTCGGCGTCAGGTGTGCCATGATGACAGGACAGCGCTGCCACCGGCGTGATACGTCCTATATCGATCAAGTATCTATCTGTCCTAGACTTAGAAGTCCATCTTGTTGGAGGAGAGAACCAAATGGGTTCAGAATCACGGCCTTCGAGGATCGGTTCCTTTTTACACCTGTTTCCCTTGCGAAGCCCCCGTCTTGACCGCCTCGTGAGGCGCATTCATGGCGTCGCCAAGTGCCAATCATCGGGTTTCTGATGCATTCCATCTCATGAACACGAAGTACAACTGTACGAGGTTTCAGAGGGTATACATACAGCCACAACGGATGCGTCGAGAGACCTGCATGGTCACTTACTTATTCCGTATCGGGAGGAGGTTGAGCGCTGCTTTGGCTAACGAAAACCCAAAGTTTACGACAGTATTGCGATGACTTGACAAATTCGAACCAAGGCATTTGAGACAATTCGATTCAATTGACGGTCCGAATTTTTGCTTAGCCAACCACTCCGAACTCAAAAGGTACGGTGTTTTTTCCAGTCGACCGATTGATTCTGATTGATATTGTAGTACCTCAAGTACTTCGATTAATAATCAAGGGTTGTGGCATTGAATTTACGGCCGTATTGAGAACCGGAGCGGAGGAACAACACTTGTAGATGGAGATGGGAGCGGTCTCGCGTCTGTTCTATTATCTATAGCACTCTAATTACTGATATGATAGCTTGCATCGAAGGTATACTGGCTCCGAGGAACGCTGAGTTACTGTTATTGGGACTTGGCTATATATAATGCAGGGTGCCATTCTTGACTTCTTCCTTCACTCCAACGAAGCCCTCACGACACCTGGTATTGCCTCAAATTACAGTGCTGCAGCTGAACCCCCCAGTTCATTGTTTGTGCATGCCCAAGCACTGCCAACACTTGCCGTTCTACCAGTCCTTAGTTAGCCACTGGCCGAAGCGTCTCGTTTAGAGAGAAGCGTTAGCATCATCTGGCTAACAAGATTTGATGTAGTAGAAGGTGTAGACGTCCTTGCGAGTCTATGGAATTATTCTCCTTCGAGACGGGTATTTAGCAGCAAATGATTTGGTCGTGGGTAAATCATGGACCAGCGACTCAGGGATAGGGGCCAAGCAGGAAACGTAGCAGTAAAACTAGCAGTCGAAGATAACATGGTGAAGTTCCACGCAATGATAGATCGAATAGAACTAGAGGTCTTCCAAACAGTGGGCACAGCGCTCATTACGTCAGTACGTACTTTTCAATGAGGCGGACTCCACGCTGCTGTTACTACTGAATCTTAAGAGCTTGTACGGCGCATGATCCATCATTAACAGTGCAACCTGGATAAGAATGCAACTTCAGTGCCTACTGTAGGTGGCATCTTGTGAATGTTCTTGGAGCTTGAATATCTCATTCAGAACCGGTATTGACCAAGCTTCGGCTTTCCTCCCCGACTATCATGTATTTCCTCACTCTTCCAGTCTCCTCTTTGGTCGTGAGCACAGTCACTGGCCTCATTGTCCCATAAGTTCATTTCTTTTGTTGGTGCAACTAGCACTTATTCCGGTCCCTACTAATAATTTCCAAGCCACTGACCACACGCATTACTCGACTCCATAAGTGTGGGTGTCTAGCGTTATAACTCCTTGTTCCCAGTTTGTGGGATAATGAGAGTGGCTGTGGCTGAGCCTTCAAGGAGGAAGAACTTGGAGAGATGCATGGTGCTTGCATTGGGAAGCACAGCTCTTGAAGATGGTCGTAGAGAGTTCAGTAAGAGCTGTTTAAAGGCTTGATGTCGAACAACAGTGAAATTGAGGGAAGATGACGGATACACCGAAGGCCACTCTGTGAAGTGCCCCAAATATCCCATCAAGTGATCCAATAGAGTTGTCATCTAGCACTTGCACTCCGGGAGCCAAAGCCCTGTGCCTAAGTTTGCGCACTGAGGCAAGCAACTGCACTTCCCACCCTTGAAGATAATCAGCATCCTATCAGTTCATGACTGTTCGTCATTGCAGAAGTCACTCACCCCACAGACCTGAGCAGCACAAAGGCTCTTGAACTCCTCACATGACTGCTGGTCTCCCATTCCGCACGAGGGCAATTCGCAGCATCGCGACTATTTGAAGGAAGGTTAATGATGAGTGAAGGGAGAATCATACTGCAGAAGCTGGCTCACAGCGAAGCAATTGTTGTATCGGGCCTTGCAATCGATGGCACATTGATATTCGGGGGTATCGAGAAGGTCGGAGATCGAGTCTGTAGGGTCCTGTCTAGGGAGGAGGAGAGCAGCGGTGCTAATAGCGAAGAGAAGGAGCTTGGAGAAATGCATGATGTACGGTAGGATTCCGATTTTCTGGGTGAGAATGGAGACTGCGTTGAAAAGATTCTGAAAGAAGCTCTCTGGAGAGTTTGAGAACTGGAAGGTTTGTTTGTGAAGAGTACGAGTATGAGAGGGACGACTAAAATGTAGGAATATATATCAGCAAGGCGAAGGGAGAGGGCAGGTAGGGGAAATATAGTGTTTCATCATTATGATAGGGGTTCACGTGCCGCAATGAATGAAGGTCTGGTAATAACATAAAGGAGCACGTGTGGGTCAAATTGATGTTGACGAGGAGTACTAGTTTCTAACTATTGCTGATATCACACAGTCAGGGGCGGTTCTTGATCCCGTTTATTAAGCGCAAAGCCGTCAGTCACGCGTTATCCCTTAGAAACCGCCATCTAGACTCTGAGCCATGTTGGACACTAAGGAAACTGACTATGGTAATAGTCCTGCAGCTACGACCAAACTCACGGGCCAATACTACAATGATTCTTTGGATTGCACTAATCGCACGTAGGTTGGATTAACTCCTCGCCTGTCAAGCAGTTGGGCAAGCAATTACAATCGTTAGTCTAGAAAACCATCAGTACGTAAGGGAGAAGTCAGGTACTGTGTCTATGCGACTCGCATCTTCCCCGCCTTTATCCCACATGTCAACGTTCTACTGTGCCTCATGAGCTTCTTACTAAGGTCTGGCCTAGACCCATCGCTGGATATGCAGTCGACAAAGCGGCAGCACTTGCACTTTAAATTGCGTTAGCTGGAGGGAGAAGGAAGCTTTTGCAGACTGGAGTGGGGCAATTACCTTGTAACTCTTCGAGTATTCTGTAACACAATTGGAAGCGCACTTCTCTGCAATCTTGAAGACCAACTCGGCTATCTCGCTATTGGGGTCATCGGAAGGAGTCCGGTCGCTCCGGACAACCTTCGTGGGGATAGCTAGGACAGATGGAGCAGCCACAAGGAATGGACCAAGATTGGATAAAATGCATAGTGCTTACGTTGGGAAGATTGATTAAGGTTGGGGGGTGATGGTCGATATGTTGTGCTGAAATGTTTACTTTGCCTCGAAGCGTATGCCTGGTATACCGAGTCAGTAGAATAGTGAATAAGAATTCTTGTAGAAAAATGCGAGGAACGGGGACTTACAATTAAATAGTGCTTACGTTAATTGTCGTAGGGGTAGTAATGGACCTAAGGCTTGCACTAAATATCGCATCTTCGATGCGGATATTGGAACAGGTCACGCCCCGACTACATAGGATCCAATTAACTTATATCATAGATGAAAAAGCGATCTTATAATGTCTGGGAATGTTCATGGTTAGTGGCAGTAATGAGTCAATAATACCCTAAGCATCCCGTCTAGATACTCCTCTCCTATGGCATGAAGTAATCAGTGATATCAGTCGTCAGGAGATATAAATGCCTGAGGCAGCAACATTATATGGAAGGAGTGGTATGGTGAATGGTGATGTTTGGTTGACAACATTCACATTTCCAGGTTCACGCTCACTTCACTTACCGTACCGTAGCTGAGGCGTCGAAAATAAACACTCAGAACCAACCTGCATTTTCTTGCATTCGAACTCACCGATAATAACTCATATTCATTAACTTATAACCATCGTAAATGTAAAAGCAATCACCCGCCCTGTCGACACTTATTCACAAGCATTACTATCTCTCCAACCATGGCTCGTCTTCTTGCCAACCTCGCATCTCGTCCGCATATCCTCGCCATGGCCGGCACCCGCAGCACCTATCCATCTGTGGCCGGACTCACCAGGGTGTCATCCAATCTCATCAGACCGCAAGGCCGACGCGCGATTCCGCCTTTAACACCTCCAGCAGTACAATTGACGCAATGTTCTGGCTTCAAGACGGCATCACCCCAAGATCTCGGTGCCATCCCACGAGCTCTCGGTGCCGCCTCATCCTCTCAAATTGCATCGAAATTCATTGAACAGAAGCCGGTCACCAAGCTACTACGAGATCGAACACCGTGGTTTACCGACGTCAAGACGGTGGCAGCGACTGCGATATTTGCGCTCGAGCTATCCAAACCTTTTGGCCAGAGGTCACTGGAGGCGTGGCGTGCCAGGGAATGGTCCACTGAACGAATTGCCCAGCCGTATTTTAGCCGTATGGATGAATTGGATGAACTGGATGATGAAGTCCCACAGAAAAAAAAGCAAGGGCGAATGAAGAATCAGAGCGAGGAGAAGGGGCAACCAAAGCCGCGGAAGATGGTGAAGTTCCTGGTTATCGTCGCTTTGATGGGGGGGCTCGGGGGAATCGAGATCACAATCTCACCATATCTGAAGATGTTTGACCAACATATGGAAGAAGTCATGCCACAACACCACGGTGGTAGGTTCAACCACGCCGAGGGACAAACCGAAACCTAACTGTAACCAGGACTGAATGCCGCGATGCCATATGACGAGGAGACCAGGCAGATTGAGTGGAGGATGGGAAAGTGAACGACGGACAGCATTCAAGAAGCAAGGAGATGCAAACAACGCACGACATGTGCTTAACCACGACCTGGAGTGAGTCGCAGTGGCATCCTATGGAGAGCAGCATTGGCTATAAGCATGAACGATATCAATCGAAACGACAGCATGAGAAATAGAATCATTCCCACCTTCGGAGATCGGTGCATGGTCACCTTTCTTGGGCTTTGATGATCATCGAGGGTGAAGCGGGAAGAGGCCCATACGGCAAGCTGGTTCCGGCTTTCAATCATGCAAGGAGATGCAGTGGTTGAACTCCAGCCACCAATAATCACGATGCATTTACAAATTCCTGAGGTCGCACCGCATTCGTGACGACTGGCGAGACCGTGATACACCACGGAACCTGACTGAAGTCAAATCAGACTCAACTTTAGCACTGCACTGGCAGCAGGCTAGGAGGTGACTAAGCGGAGTATAAATAGGTCTATTACACGTGACTGGGCACGTGCCACCAGTTTACTAGCTACTCACTCACACTGCTACTGCTACTAGCGGGACTGCAGGAGACAACCACTGGATTGGAGAGTTTGGAGGTTGGTGCTGCAGGGATGTTACAGCCAATGAAAGCGCTAAACGCCCCACAGCGGACTCGCTCCATTGAAACTGCAGCAAAGAGTGAATGCAACCTCGCCGCCAGAGCAAGTGAGGTTCCGCTCCATGCGCCTATTAGCCTTTCTTTCGCTGGAGATACGAGCTCTTGCTTCTTTTCTTCTACTCCTCCGTACCGCCTTTCTAATTTCCTCCATTCGGTTCTTCCACTGTGCAAGGCGTACGTCGGAGCTTGTTCGTCCTTCTCCTCCGCGTTGCTACGAAGCGCCGCATCGCCGCATTCGCGCCAAGAGCTCCGAAGTCCTGCTTTTACTTCGACTCCGACCGTTCGAAGTGCAGAGAGTTCACGAATCCTACGACACCATGGAAATGGAAGGCTCAATGCCTATCCGATAGCGCTGTACTTCAAGAGCAGCGTTGGCTCTTCTGTACCGGCGTCTTGGAGAGACTGGAAGCACTAGACTGGCGTATTGAGCACCACACTTCCAAGGCGCAATCCACGACCTCGTACCAGGTCGAGCAGAGTTGAATAGGCAACGTTTAAGACGGGACCATCACCACGATGCATCCTGCATATCAGCCAGGGCAGAGACTCCCTCCTCCACCTCCGACGTCGACCGCACCTGGTCAGCATGTCATACCACTACCTCCGCCGCCTCCTCGAGCTCCAATACAACAGTCGCATGGCCTGTCAATACCTCCACCGCCTCCAGGAGGCCCAACGGGCACACTGAACTACTGGGGCAGACAACAGAGCTATCCAATACCGGTTAACTCGACGCAACCCGGACCCTACAATCCACGTGAATACTCCACCTACCAGCAACAATCGCTGCCACCTCCACCCGAAGAACGCCCTCTCACATCTGCGACATATATCCCCGGTGGAGAGTCCTTCGGTGTCGGTGTGGGTATACCGCCGCTGTACACCCAGCCCCAAGCCCGCACCTACTCGGAATCATCCACCTATTCACACTCCTACAATGAGTACTCGGCGTCTACGGAGTCGTCGCGGACGGCCGAGACCGGAATGACTACACCTAATGATAATGACCTGTACAATGATAATCGCACATATAATCGAGTTCCTCAGACGCCCTCCCGAGCGAATCACCAGTTGAACCTCCCTCCTTCTAGCTCAGCATACGTCTCTCCAGGGCCGCCGACAGCGACGCTGGCGAACCCGCAATACCAGCAACATCCATCCGAAAGCGTCCACAGCGCTGGTGCATCCAGCAACGGTCCGATATCCCCCGCCGATCCAGCCCTCCAGTGGCCGGTAGACCGTGTGATGATATGGCTCAATGCGCACGGCTACTCGAGCGAATGGTCTGAGACATTCGAAGATCTGAGGATTTATGGCTCCTCTTTCCTCGATCTCGGCAGGAACGAACTCCGACGCGAGAAGCTCCAATACTGGAAGAACGAAATCTATCCTCGACTGAACAGGGCGTTCCAGAGCAGTGGGAAGCCGTACGATTTCCAACAGATCCGCGGGGAGGCGAGCAAGCTGCGCGGTCTGGTGAGAGCTATCGTGGATAACGGCTATGTCAGTGCACCATCTGCACCAGGCCGAACGCTGCACAGGCGTCAAGCCAGTCAACAAAGCGGACTCATGACCGCCAGTGCCGGAACCGACGGGACGGTGGAGAACAGCCCAAATATCGGTGTTGGGCGCTCAGGATTCAATTCGGCGACCCCAACCACCGCAGGCACTGGGGACGAGAGCCCGGGCGGATACATGCCTAACGCATCTGCTACCTACCTCAGACGGCTGTCTTCCAACAGGAATCCTCCACGCGATTATGCCCAAGAGGGGAGGAGCAAATACACGCAAGAAGTCCTTGCAGCTATTAACGATGGTCGAAAGCATTCTCCAAGTGGAAGTCGAGAGCTCGATCCCAATTATGCGGAGTCGTTTAGACACGGCGTCAGTCCGCAGCAGTCTCCGGGATTGAATTCCGTGCGGCCAACGATGAGCTCCAGCAGTAGTAAAAGGTATTATGCCACCCACGCGAGAGGCAACAGCTCGGAAACGAGTCTTCCAGCACCTGTGCGCAAGGACGGTGGCAGGAATGCGCATGAGAACTCTCGCCCGCCCCCAGTGGAGATCAGCCGGTCCGCCGGTTCGGAGACGCCAGCGAGCGCACGGGAACACAAGCCGGGCTTCTTTAGTAAGGTGCTACGGCACAAGCGGAAGGATGATGTCCATCCGAGCCCGGACGAAAGCAGCGTGGATTCTCCAACGAGTCCAGTCAACAATAGGCATGCTCCCGACACCGCCAGCTTGGAATCGAGGAGCGGTAGGGCCTCGGCAGCATTCACGTATCCGCAGCGTGATGACTCGCGCAAGTTTATCTTTGTCACGCCTGATGGGTGGAATTATCGTCTCATCGATATCTCCTATGTTGACACTGCATTGTCGCTCCGGAAGACCATCTGCGAAGCTTTAGGGCTGCCGTTCTCGAATGCCATAACTTTACACATGACCGCGCCTGCGCTACTAGATCACGACGAGGCACTTACCGATGAGTTCCTGATGCATGCGCGGAAGAACTTGGGCGACTCGGTAGGGACATTGAAACTCTTCGTACATGTCCCATCCGGCACTCTTACGCAGAACGGCGATCTGGGTATCAGCTTCGCGAGCCCCCTCGGCAGTCCTTTCGGTCGACCGAGCATCTCCGGACGCCCGGTCGACGCGTTGATCCGAACCAATTCCGAGAACGTGGATCCGGACGGAATCAAGAGCACCGAGTCTACCCTCATTGCGAACCGCGGCGACGCGCTGACGAGCATCTCGAACGCCGTCGATTCCATCGACAAGAGCAAGCAGTGGAATGCGACCGGCGAGCTTTCCGAAGCGGATCTTCGCGAACAAGACGCGATATATCGCCGCGAGACGGAAGCGAAGCAAGCGGCATACCGCGAGAAGAAGCAGCATTCCCTTCAGCGAGATGGAAGGCCGCCAAGCGACGGTCCTGGTATTCGAGGACAGGGCGTCATCGATTTCGATCGAGGTCGTGAGAGCCCTTACGAGTCAAACAAGCCGTTTGAATCGACGGGCACCGGCACCGGCACCTTTTCAAGCACCGGCAGCGGCGGGAGTGTCCGCAGCAAAGAGTTTACCCCGCTGCGCGCCCCGCCGATCCCACCGGGCGAGACGAGCTTCGTGAAGAAAGCCAACTCGCTCACTCGGAACGCGGGTGTGAAGGCGCGGTCGAGTTGGCAAGAGGAAGAGCGGAAGAAGCGCTCGAGCGGCGAACGACCCGACCAGGGAGCTGCGTCTTCGTTCCGCGAAGTGAACGGTGCTGAGGGCGGCGTATCACTAGGCGAGAATGGGAAGCAACAGAGGGCGATGGCGACGGTCATGAGCCAGACCGGACAATCGCGCAACGGCTCGCCATCAGGGTCGCCGAGGAGTCCGGGGAGTTTGACGTGGAGTAGGGGAAATATTCCGTTCAAGATTCCGGACTACGAAGAGGGCGAAGTGGTTGAAACCCATCCCCGACGACCCGAGTTGCGCATTCAGATGCCGCTGGTCAATCCGGCTGTCACGAAGATCCGACAACAACATGCGGATTCGGATCAGAACAGCTGGGGCAAGAGTGAGGACGTCAGTCCAAGCACAGCAACGCCGCCGAGCGGCCAATCGACGTTGACGCTGGAGAAGGCCAGCAGTATCCAGAGGATGAGCAGTGGTCGGACGCCAGGAGCGCATACCGAGTTCGTTGAGGCGAAAATCACGTTTGACAAATCTCCTGTGCCCATGCATGACACCGACTCTGATGAGGATGACAATCTGTTCGCAAAACCACTAAGGGGCCGCCAGCCTCCGAACATCCCGGAGAAGAGCTCGTCGCGAGATCCCCGCCGCCCGAGTTTAACCGTCAATACGGGAGGCAAAGTCACGGTATTCACTCCAAATGAACCCAGTGCATCCAGCAGCAATCGGACCAACTCCCCTCAAAAACCGGAATCCGCCGAATCGAGCAAGCGAGATCCATCTAGCGGCCTCACCCACAGCGCCTCGGGCGGCGAGACACCCGAGGGACCCAACATGTTCAACCGCCGCGAGTCCTTCGCGAGCGACCTCTGGGCCAACCGCCCTCCCCCCGAAGCGCTCGTTGCCCACCTCGACGAGTTCTTCCCGAACGTCAACCTCGACCAACCGGTCCTCGACGAGGAGATGCTCGAGCCATCCGGAAGCCCGCCGGCGAGCCCGGTCGAGCAGATGAGCCGGAAAGGCTCGAAGGAACCGGTGGGTCGGAGCCCGACGCCGGTGGCGGACGAGGAGACGGCGTTGAGTGATGAGAGTACGTTGCGGCGCGGCGATACATTGAAGTCGGTCGCGCAGCGGAATGTTCGCAAGTCGGGCGGATTGGGGAGGACGAAGAGTATTCGTGAGGTCGTGAAGGGGGCGTATCAGCAACCGGAACATCGGACGCATATGCCGGGTCCAGGACCAAGTCGAATCGCCACCCTCAAAGCTGCCGCGAGTGGCGCGATTGTCCGGAGAAAGAGCACCAAGATGTTCGGCGCGAAGCTGGAGGAAGTGCGTCCGCCGCGCGGAAGTCGACTCCTCCAACTCGAGACCATCCCACAAGATACCCTGCCAGTCCCACAGCGGCAGCCCACGTTCAAATGGATGAAGGGCCAATTGATCGGCAAGGGCACGTTTGGCCGCGTCTACCTGGGCATGAACATGACCACCGGCGAGCTCATCGCCGTCAAGCAAGTCGAGGTCAACACGAAAGCCGCCGGCTCCGATAAAGAAAGGATGAAGGAGATGATGCGCAGCCTCGACACGGAGATCGAAACCATGCAGCATCTCGACCATCCGAACATCGTCAGCTACCTCGGGTGCGAGCGCAAGGACTTCAGTATCTCCATCTTCCTCGAGTACATCTCCGGCGGCAGCATCGGCAGTTGCCTGCGCAAGCATGGCAAGTTCGAAGAAAGCGTCGTCAGCTCGCTGACGCGACAGACGCTCCAAGGGCTCGCGTACCTCCACCGTGAAGGCATCCTCCACCGCGACCTCAAGGCCGACAACATCCTCCTCGACCTCGACGGTACGTGCAAGATCTCCGACTTCGGCATCTCCAAGAAGTCCGACAACATCTATGGCAACGATGTCACCAATAGCATGCAGGGCTCCGTCTTCTGGATGGCGCCCGAGGTCATCCGCAGCCAGGGCCAGGGGTACAGCGCCAAGGTCGACATCTGGAGCCTGGGGTGCGTGGTGTTGGAGATGTTCGCGGGACGGAGGCCGTGGAGTAAAGAGGAGGCGATCGGGGCGATTTATAAGCTGGGGAGTCTGAATCAGGCGCCGCCGATTCCGGATGATGTGAGCAGTACGATTAGCCCGGGGGCGATCAGCTTCATGTTGGATTGCTTTACTATGTGAGTGTTTTCCTCCGGTTGGATTTCTGGGACGACGGACTGATAGTTTGACAGCGACCCGAGTGATCGACCTACAGCGGACACGTTGCTTCGCGCACCGTTCTGTTTCTCGGATCCGCACTACAATTTCTTGGACACGGAGTTGTATGCGAAGATTCGGAATGCATTCTAGCGAGTTGATGGGAGTTCATTTTTGGTCTCTTGGTAGGATATGCTTCGATATATACCCATGATGAATTGGTCTCTAGTGACGGGTGACAGAAGGGAGTTCATTCTAAAGGATTCATGACTATATGTTTATGAGTTGCTCTTCATGAGAGGATTCATCTATTGTTACAAGACGGGCGATGGAGATCGCCTGCGGGGATATTTAAGTACAATGTGACTACATTGCCACGATCCTGGGTATCTTCCAACTACAAATAGTCCGTACATTATTCAACTCCGGACCATCTCCTACATCTACTTCGATTTGGATTTGGATTTCGTCTTCGTCTTCCCCTTCTCCTGCGCCTCATCCATTGCCACTAGAGCCTCCACCTCTCGCTCAATCATCCATCCCCTCACGCTCTTCATACAGTCCTCCAACCCCTCCCCACCCTCCAACACGCTCCCCAACCGCTGCTCACTCCACCCACTCCGATGATCCGTCACCCTCCTCTGTTGCCAATTATACGTCCGCACCTTATGCTCCCTCCCCACCTTCGCCACCCCAATAACACTACTCCGCAACCTCGCCTCCTCCTCCTCCCGCGCCTCCCTCCGCTTCTCCGCAATCCGCGCCCGCATCACCTGCCACGCCTTCTCCCGATTCTGATGCTGGCTCCGCGAATCCTGCATCGACACCACGATCCCTGTCGGCCCGTGCAGCAACCGCACCGCACTTTCCGTCTTGTTCACGTGTTGGCCGCCCGCCCCGCTCGCCCGCATGATGTCCGTCCGGACCTCTTTGGGGTCCACGTAGTAGTCGCTGTTCGGGTCGTTCACGTCGATCGCCCCTTCTTCGCCGGTCGACGTGGCTGGGAAACTCGGGAGTACCATCACCGCTGCGGAGCTCGTGTGGGTCCGACCTTTCGCCTCGGTCGCCGGGACCCGCTGGACGCGGTGGACGCCGGCTTCAGTCCGTAGTAAACCGTATGCGCCCTCCTGCCCGATTTCTATCACGCCTTCTTGTAGAGGTGCCTCCGCGCCGTTCGGATCGGAGATACCATCCGCCGTCTCGTATTTGAGAACCGTGCAGGGGAGGTTGTGTGCGGAGCAGTAGGCTTTGTACATCCGGAACAGGTCCCCCGCGAACAGGAAAGCTTCTTGCCCGCCGGCGCCGGGCCGAATTTCAAGCAGGCAGGGAAGGTTCCCGAATGGGTGCGGGGGGAGAAGGGAGGCGAGGAGAGCGGTCGTGCTGGTTTTGAAGTCGTTTATGGCGTCTGGGAGGTCTGCTTCAGCGAGGGGGAGAAGTTCCGGGTCGGTGGTTGGGTCGGATAGGAAGGAGTCGAGGGTTGTGACGGCTTCGTGGGCGGATTGGTACGAGGTGAGGGCGCTGGCGATTGGGGTGAGTTCGCCGACGCGTTTGGCGGTGGGGAGGTCGTAGGAGGCGGAGAGTTGGGTGGTGAGGCGCGCATGTTCGGACACGAGAGATGAGGCGCGGGTGAGGAGGATGGGAGAGATTGAGGGGTTAGTGGAGGGGGTCCTAGGACCTATATATCGGACATTAGTATGGTCAATTGGAATTAGCAAAGGATACTGACTAGAGCTATATCGGAGTTGTTGGATATTGTATGGACGGGGACATCGTTGTCGGGCTTGTCGCCATAGTCTAGGTATTTCCACTCCTCGTGAGACACGGACAGGCACTGTATGGCTGTACTTGAGCCATCTCAGCGTTGTCACCCCTTTCATGAAGTCCAGTTGTGGTATAACGCAAGTTCTATGGCATTTTGGAAGTTTTATGATTAGAATATCGATGATGTCTGATATTGGAGACTGAAATTGAAGCCGAACATTCTCCGATGCTTTCTCCCCCTAATACATCTCTGCCTTCATGGTGCTAACTAAACCACTTCATTACATTCCACTTCTATCACCTTCATACCATTGAAGTAGTTCCTTGCTTGAATTATTACATCTTACCATGGTTTGATACCATTTTGAAGGATAAATGAATCTGCCAACGCATCTTCCGCGTGGAGGGGTATTCACTGAGTGCTACACGGCCAACATTTGAATACGAGTCTACTATTTGCATCAACGTCAACTTCATTCTGCACATCGTAGCCAGTTTTCATTTCTCAAGGCCGTCTTGTTTAAATATATGCTAAGTAAAGTCCATATTTGAACGTATGCTTTGTCGAATTTCCCGTTCCAATTCTTCGCTGTCTTAGCAAGACAGGACAATATCACCTCAATCGAGATTGCAAGAATGCCGTCAACCATCACAACCAGGAAAGTTTCCGTGGACTCCTAGTCGCCTGCTTTCCAATTCTGTGCTTCCTCGGCGGCCTTTCAAATTTTCTTTCTAGTATCTTCGTCAGGGACTGCCGTAGCTAGCCATCGCTCTGCCTTGTTGATGACTAGTTCCCATAGCTCCTTGCCTTCCGGAAACTTGTTCCTGGTATATACCGTGAGTAGTGATGTCCCGCAGATACCTTTCAGGACCACATCTGGCAGTTTTCGAAGGGCAAGAATGATGGTAACGGTTTCGTTGAAGACACATATCTGTTTCCAGGACCAGATGCTTTGTTGCTCATCACCTAGTTCAAATTCACCGAATGCTTCTTGGCCGGAAATTATACCCTGTAGCGTGAGAGTGTCGTTGGCATCCACGCATAATCGCATACGGCGAGTATCCCTGCCTTCTCGGCTCCATTTATGAAGAACCCGTGGCATGCGGCGATACAATGTCATCTCGATCGTAGTGCCGGGTGCGTTGCGAAATTCGGGTAGCATCGCGTGCTCGTCATGCGGGGGCGCAATATAGCCGAGCATATGTTTCCACCATCTTTGTCTTCTCAACGGCGACGAAGCTAGTCCACTTGCTTGTGATATGGTAATCGATTCCTAGACGCTCGTCCGATTTGCTGGCAGTGGACTCATCAGCAGCACGGGACGGTGGGCTGGCTGCCTTTTGCTAGCCCTTCATTTCCAGCGGTTGAATCATGGTCATTCCCAACCCAGACTGCGTCGAAGAAGATGCCTGATGGGATCCGTTCGACGGGTTATGATTTGAAGTGTAACCACAAGGGTCGTGCATAGAGAATTTCATTTTTTCACTCCAAGAGGCGTGATTTACCAGGAAATAGATGGGTAGGTTGACAGCAGTGTAGTATTTATGTGCTCTGTTCAACACAAAGGACTTACGAAAGCTCTCTAATTGCTCTGCCTTGTGTTAATTCCCTTTAGATTAATCTCGTAGAGTCGAAGATCGTTGCATCTTGCCCACATCCTTCTCTAGGCAAAGCATATGGCTCAGATCCGGCTTGGTGTATATCAGCCTGATAGTTCTCGGGCTGTCGATCCGGACAACCAGATACCGGCGAACTTCAAATATTAGATGGATTGCTTTCTTTTTGTTGGTCAAAGCTATTTTGCATGTTACCTAAGGGATACTTAGTGACGACGATTGATTGTGGCATAGGCTTTATGAGACTATAGTCAAAACTGGGATAGAGAAGAAACACTCTAACTTGAATATCTTATAACTGTGGCTGATTCCAGCAATCATTAGAAAGGAGATCAACCGGAGCAGTCCTTCTATCTCCATCTGCTAAGTCAAAAGAAGGAAAACTCCTCTGTCCCAGGCGACCATGGACATTGGCAGACCTGAGCTACTAAACAATGAACAGGCAAGGCCAAGGATCTCACGGTTGCTCAACCGGACTTCACCTGGCTGGATGGCTCTACTGTCATCACCGATCTGATGCCCCCCTGCCATGATCAGTGCATCATCCGCATCTCGGGCACATAGAGGTGGTAGCGGCGCAGCCATGACGCTCCAATGCTGGGAAAGATAAATTCCCCGCATTTCAGTATTGGGTCCGACGCACTCTTGTTAACCTCTGCCACATTGCGGAGGTGGGCTTGACGCCTTTGTTGCTTGGCTGCTTTACACGGGAACCCAACAGATCGACCCCGGAAACCAGTGTATCCGAAGCCCTTTGGGGCGTGGCTGGGGCAGCAGCTCGAGTGATAAGATAAATGATTCCGACGATAACGGTATGAGAAATTCATCTACATTTCACTTATCTTTCTAATCTTCGAGGTGATTTTATAACTAGTAGATCCACTATGCATGGCATCAGGTTGTCTCGTCATCTACTTCGGATGATCGACCAACCCCTTAGCTTGAGCCTAACGCAATATACTGCTTTCTGCACGGCCGTTGGCAATCAACAATGTGTGCATGGGACTCAAAAAGGGAAATGGGAAACGTGAACTAGCCTGCGCGTGAACATCAATATTCTAAGCAAATGTCAAGAAACAATTTGGAAGCCTAGGGACGCCGTCACTGATATCCGCGGGACCAGCCGAAATGCCGTGTGTAAATCAGAGATTGCTTCCGCTATCCATACTCTAGCGTGGACGATGGTGCGAGGAGGAGATCGCACTAAACATCACAATATTTGGAATTGAATCCATTAGATCATCGATGTAAATCCAGCAGGAGAGAGTCATGGATCCAACCGCTTAAACAACCCCATCTGAGGATTTATCCGGGTCAAAACAACGATCAGTTGACGCCTCTCCAGCCACGAATGCAGGTCCCGTAGAACACAATGGGCTATCGACCAGGTAATCGATCACGAGATGTGTCACGAAGCGAGGATGTGGACGCCACTGGCGGTGGAGTCTCAGGGCAGCGGGGGATCTGTTACACCCGTCGAGGGCCGAAACGGACGGGAGGGATGGACCTGGAGATCGGGGCCATGCCGGTGCTGATGGATTAACTAGGCATGGCACCGGTTGGTCTGGGTCTCGGAGGGGGCCCCTGGCGGGCGTCGATAGTCGAATAATAAGGCGATACAGTTGGTTGAAATGGGGACATGGGAGAGCACCGGCAGCTCGCTAAATGGAGTGTAATGTCAGTGGCGTCTGCACATCGTATGCCGGAATGCGGCCTCCAGGGGCGGGGAATTCAGTTTTCCGCGCTGTATCCTGATCCTGCACGGCACAGATCATGCAATAAGCATGCATATCAACTGGGTATTAGGGATCGGGGGAAAGAAACTGTGGTTGGAAGATGCAAAGGATGAAGGGTTGAATGTATGGTTTCAAGCAAATAGAGTCCCATATGTTCGATCTATGCCTTACGGATGCACCGATCTGAGTTATCTCCCGTCTTCTCAACCACCATCATCCATCCACCAAGCCAGTATAGACTCCGTAGCCTTCTCATCGGTTCAATTATTCAATATTCAACAATAACCACCGAATCGGCCAGATTTGACCATCCATCTCGGTAGTTCTTCCTTCTCCCCCAATTGTGGCTGCATCTGGTGATGACCCTTGCCGAGTCAATGTTTGATTACGACCTTCAAAGCGTCGTGGATGCGTGACTTGCATGTCGCATGTCCCATTTCCCGTTATCCGCAAGTGCATATCATTGCGCTAATCCCCCTCTTTTTAGTTCCGTCTTTGACGTATCTTACTTTCCTCCAATTGCTAATACGTTGTCGCGGTTAGCCATCATTGTTGTGTACGACCTTCCATACCCCTCATTGTTAATACTACTGTTACCTTCCTGTTGTTCTTTGCTGTTGTGTGCATTGAGATCTTGTTTCTGTGCGAGTGAGCATCTAAATATTGGACGATACCCTTATTCGAGTAAATAAGCCAGCGTTGTGAACCTCGAGCAATGGCGGATGCTCAGAACGACGGCGCCTGTTCAACGAAGCCATCGGTGCTGATAGTTGGAGCTTTGGGTATGTGCTTGATTCAATTCATGTTTGAGGGATCATACATGCAGACCATGGATTCGTCTTGAAGCGTCGAGTTCGCTGGGAAGACTGCTCATGCTGCTGCACGTTCAATCGACGGATATACATCTCCACGACATGAAACGAGTTCTTCTTGAGCAGCGCTGACGATGTTTTACTTTGCTACAGGCTATGTCGGCCGCTTCCTCGCTTTACACATCCACAATAATCACCTCGCTTCCGAAGTCCGCCTCGTTGACAAGCAGCTTCCCGAACTCGCCTGGCTAGCCCCGGAGTTCTCTAAAGCCGTATCGAAAGACAACTTCATGCAGGCAGATGCCTCTCAAGAACGTGAGTCTGCCAATCTCTACTTTCCCTACTACGCCCGATCCCTTATTTTGGTGTACACCGAAACATGCCATTTGTCGTCCGTAAGCTGACATCGCCTTTTCCTGACCTTCAGAGAACCTCTCCCGCATCTTCGACCGCCCCTCAGACGCCCAATTCGACTATGTCTTCAACTGCGGCGGCGACACCCGCTACGCTCAAGAAGACGAAGTCTACAAAGTCCGTTCCTACAACCTCTCCCTATCCCTCGGCCGCGAGGCCGCAAAGCGGCGTATCAAATGCTTCCTGGAGCTCTCCACCGGCATGGTGTACAAACCGGACCCTGCGCCACGAAAAGAGAACGCAAAGGTCAAGCCATACCTGAAGCTCGCCAAGTGGAAGCTTCAGGCCGAAGAAGACCTGGCGAAGGTGGAGGGGCTGAATTTGGTGGTGATGCGGCTGGCGCACGTGTATGGGCCGTATACGGCGAAGTATCTGAGCACGGCGCTGTGCATGGCGCGGGTGTATCAGTATTTGGAGAAGGAGATGAAGTGGTTGTGGGATAAAGACCTGCGGCAGAATACAGTGCACGTGGAGGACGTGGCGCGGGCGTTGTGGACGGCGGCGGGGTGGTATGCGGAGAAGGGAGAGGTGAAGCCGGCGCCGATTTTTAATATCGTGGATCATGGTGGGACGAGTAAGTTTCATCTCCACGTCCACACCATTTTGAGAACTTCGAGCTGATGAAAAGTACAGCACAAGGGACTTTCGCCACCATCGTTCACGAAATCTTCGCGATTCCGACCGGATTCCAGGGGCATATCATTTCTACGTTCGCGCGTATGCACCTTGACAGCGTGGTCGAGGATGTGAATGACGAGACGTTGGATCCGTGGGCTGAACTGGAGATGAAGGCCAATATCACACAGGCGACGCCGCTAAATCCGTACATGGAGAAGGAGTTGCTAAAAGACACGGATTTGAGTTTGGATGGGAGCGCGTTCGAGATTGCAACGGGGTTTAGGTGAGCTTCCTTCCTCATTTCCCATCGATCTACAATAGTTTGCGAAACCAGAGCGGACGGATGAAGGACCCGGCTAATTTCTGGAAATTAGTTACGACCATCCGCAATTGACAACAACCGAAGTGGAAGCGGTGATTGAAAGCTACAAGAAGATGAATTGGTGGCCATGACGGCCTCCGCCACAATCCCTTCCTACGTCCCTTCTTCTCCCTTCCGGTTTGCAGCACTTTCTGGCGACACCTGACATTGGATGCGCATGACGAGACGGCCCATTGATACCCATCTGCGCATGAGCCAGGGTTCTCCTTTCCTACCTAATTGTCGATAATCTCCACCCTCGCGAGAGAGGTCCTTCGGTCCTGTTGGGTTCTTCTCGGCATAATGGATGTACAATAATCACCTAACTCTACATTCCGATACACATACATCAGATAATATGTACGTCGTGCATCGCACATCCGTCGTAAGCGTCGTGTATCGTTTCATCGTTCACTACCTGTGTCACCATGTACCCTCCCATTTAGCATCATGTGCATGCATTCCCTCATACCATCACCCATTACCCCCTTCTCTCTATTCATCCGCCCCAACCCCAATCTCTACCCCCTCCCTCCCAACCCTCATCACCCAACCTCTCTGCGCCCTCCCAACCTCCCCCCAAAACTCCTCCGGCCCCGCTATCTCCTCTTCCCACCTCCCATGACCCCCCTCCACGACATTCCCCATCCTCCGCCAATCGCTCCCCACTAGCACCCCACATCTCCCCTGCTCCAACCACTTCCCCTCCTCCTCCCTCGCCTCCTCTACGCTCTTCACCCGCCTCCGCCCCAATGCCTCCCGCTCAATCAATACGCGGACATTATGCCACGCGTTCCATTTCTCCGGAAGCGGCGAGCGTAGCGTGTGGATGCGTTGGTATGGAAGGCGGGGATCGGAGGGTGGGGGGGAGAGGTGGCGGGTGGCGGAGGTTGTGGTGATGATGCGGCAGCGGTAGCGACGGGAGAGGTGGGAGAGGGCGGTGAGGAGGGAGGTGTATGGACCAGGTTTTGCGGATGAGGTTGGATGGGGGTGGTTGCCGCTGTCGGTGGGTGGGTTTCGGGTGGGTTGGTCGATCTGCTCGCCATAGCTCTCAGTTGCGTCCCGCTCTGCCTCGCTCGTTTCTCCTCCCCCAATCACTTCCGTCCGGCATTCACCCCCCTCCCGCCATCTCTCGTCCTCGCCCTCCACACCCCTCCCAAACTTCTCTCGCACCACCTCCTCGAACCGCTCCCGCTCCAACTCCGCCCTCACCTCCCACGCAAACGCATCCGCGGAATCCAACACTACACCCCACAGCTCTCTGCCCGCAGAGTCGTGGTTGGACCGGTTCGCGAGATACGTGGGCAGCTCACGCACAGTGGCGAGTAGTGAGGGGAAGGATTGGGGGCGGAAGATGTGGAGGTGGTGGATGGATGAGAGGATTAAGGAGTCGAGTTCATGCTCAGTGGGGAGATTGGTGGGAGTGGGATGGTTGTTGGTGGGAGTTGATGGGAGTGAAGGGCCTTGGGAAGGAGGCTGAGACGGGGGCGTATATTGAGCGCACGTTTTGATGTAGTGTGTCATCACCTGCGCGAGACGTATCGCTGAGAAGCTGCCTTCCGTATCGAGGAGGACCGCGGTAGAGTGGGCGCCATGGAGTGGGATACCGTTGAACGTGGATGGCAGGAGGGCGTGGGTGAAGAGGTGGTAGATGAGGTGGGATTTTCCGGACTCGGGGGTGAGGGACGTGAGGGAGATGACAGCTGGAGAAGGGTGCTCTGAGGGGGAGGAACCTGAAGGAGGTTTGGGGTGGTCGATACGAGAGAGGAGGCGGTGGAAAGGGGTGGGTGGTGGTGGAGGAGAGGGGGGGAGCTGGTTCAGGGCGATGGCGAAGAGCTGGGAGATGTTAGAATGTGGATCTATAAAATTTATGCAGGCAGAATGATGTAGCCCCGAGCTTTACGAATATCTTGAGAAAGCTATAACTCAAAGAGAAGAATATGTGATTTTACGTCTTCGTGACTTCAGGGGCATCTCCAATATCGAAATTCCAGCTCACCTCAGCAAGATTCGTCTCCTTCACCTCTCCCAACACCCTCCGACCAAATTCCTCCACGCTCATCTCTACCGCACGTCCTAGCTCTTAATAACCAAACCAAGACGCATTTCTCCCCTCCCTAATCTTGATTCGCCCTTCTTCGTTTTCAGACCAGCACAAATCTCGTCATGCCCATCGAACCCGACGCCTTCCTCCCGTCCGAACTCCCCGAACGACTTCAGCACTGGGCGGTGTCCCGGGACGGCAAAGTGCGCAAGGTTCCGTTGAAATTCGAAGAATGCCCGTTGATGGAAATGGCGCAGTATAACTGCGATGTGGCGGTTCAGGATACAGGCGATGCGGTGACGCGGAGGATCGTATGTAAGCCGGTGATCAGGTTGTTTCGGAAGTAAGTCGAGCTGAGTTTCGGAGGTGGAATCGTGGAGGTGATTGCTCACAGCGACGTGTAGGTGTGCAGGGAATTTGACGGTAGAAGTCACGTCTTTTGAGAAATTGAAGCAGGATTCATGATTTTTTATTTCCAATTGCTGTGGATTCATGTCTGTAGCGGTGCATCTTTGCTTCCCGGTGATATTGGTGCATCCGTCCACGAATGGCTTCACAACCATCAATACCTGCCCAGCTGGTCCCCCGCAGCATGCTAAAGTATACTAGTACATATAATCGTGACTTCATGTTTCGAATCATACAATCCTTTGAAGATCCTCCGCGACCTTCCCTAACCCAGTCCTTGGGCACCAGCCCTCCAATACTTCCTATCCCAATTAACAACCATCCCAGTATCCACCCCAAACGCACCGTTCGATGCCTCTGCGGCCGCGTTCATAACATCCACATCCCCAGCCCCCATGTCCGCATCTCCCTCAAAGTCTACTCTCTGCCTCCTCGCCTCCTCGTCGTCCATCCGAATCATCTCCATCATCCCGTCTTCCCACCGTCTCTCTAACTCCCGTTTCTGCGTCTTGTGCCCTTCGCCGAAGGTCTTGTTCGCGGCGCCACGCTGTCGTGCCGCGACGAGTTTGCGGAGCGCCTGCTCGGCGACGATGCCTTCCTGGGTGGATTTCTCGCGGATTTGCAGCGGGTCAGTGATCCGGGATATGACGGTGGGTGTGGACTGCCAGGTGTGTTTGCTTGGGTAATGTGGCATGGTTGCAGGGATGAATCGCCGCTTGGTGGTGTCTGCAGCGTCGATGGAGAACAGATCGCGCTTAGGAACGGTATCTGTCTCTCGGGGAGCGGCTTGGAGCGGAGGGAGTGAGACCTCAGGGGGTAGGTGATGGTCAAGATGACCGAGCAGCTCTGAAGGTGTAATTCCCGAATTGACGAGTGCGAGGACGAAGTCCTGTGGTATCGGGTGGGTTCTCCGACTATTGGTCATCGATGCGCGAACCGTGCCAAGGAAGTGAAGCATATCTGTGAAGCATCAGTACTGAGATCAAGGCATCGAGATAGGCCTGTTGATCTCCATACATTCTTGCACCTCGGATCGAAAGGATTCCAAGGCTGATGGTTTTGCGCCATCGAACCCGACTCGTGTGAGGACGGTTGATATGGACCGAACGAGCTGCGCGTGAAAGACGCTGTCATCTTGCGGAGATTCAAGCGCGAGTTCCGCAAAGGGTTGTTTGTATTTCAAGGCACGGATGACTTTCTTCTGACGCTTCGCCGGATGGTCGCCATTCGTCAGTCGCTCATAATCGTCGGGAGAGCGCCGCTTGAGACCTTGCATTGGACCCGACTCCATCTTGATGCCAGGCATGGATTCTCTGGGTTAAGCGGTTCGCGGAGATGTGGGAGTGTGATTCAACCAAAAGAGCGGTGGAAGAAGTGTACAGCGAGAAGTAAAGAACGAAAAGCACAAGCAATGCGCAAGCAATGCGCAGTTGGATGGAGAATACGGATATCCAAGGTTAGATGGAGCTGGAGCTCAGGATCAGATGTGAGTGACCAGGAATCGAGGTATTGGCCTTGAAGCCTGAGGTGTCAACCATGCCAAGCCCCAATCGCAGCTTCCGCAACATCGCGAGCTGCTTCCAACTTCAACTTCAACACCCACCTCACACCACCATCTGCAGAGAACAAGTTCCTCGCCTCGATCCGACTCGACTCGCAATCCACCGAAAACAACTCTCTTCTCTCGAAAGAGTCGCTCATAATGGCTGTCAAACCCATCACTGGTGTACGTGGTCCATGTCCATGCCCAACAACCACCGGCTAACTCACAGAACGTAGATGCTCCGACGGGGCTTGGTTATCGACCTGAGTGTTTCAATTGGTACGTGTATACCTCATCATATTCTGGATTTGCACTGACACGAGTTGTAGGTCTTGGTACAGCAGCTGGCTACGCCTGGTGGTACGGTACGTATTGATATCGAAGCCCCCACATCGCATCCCAATCATTCGCTCGGCTTCTCATTTCCTACAGGATACCATGTCCCGGCCGTGCGACACCGCGACGCTTTCTACGCGAAGATCGAGCAAGAGAGGCAATCGGCGTTGGCTTCTCAATGATGGATTGGATTGCGAAGAATAGACTAGGAGGTGGAAAATCATGCCGAGGTGAAGACTTGGGGGCGATGTATTATACGATGGTTGAACCAGTATCAATATGAGATTTGGAACTTGTTCAAGTGGAAAATTGAGGTCTTGTGATGTTGATGCGTGCATGTGACCCTGCCATTGGGGTGAATTGCTAGTTAGGTGAGCTGGGCGCTGTGTTCTGCATTCGCAAAATCCAAGTAAACACAGTGCCTAGGAGATGGAATTGGGTTTGACGGGTCAAATAATGACCGAAGGGAAGAAGGAGAGTACTAGGAGCATTCACCAGTAAGTGAGTTGCATGATGCTGTCCAGTTCACATCTACAGATTTAATATATAATTGATTTAAACTGATAACTGATCAGCAGGAAATGGCAGAGTGTCTTAGTTGGTAGCCCCCTCCGCCACCTTATGGTGGCTCGGCTGCAATATCTCGACGTGGCACACGAATACTGTCAAGTACAGCTGGAAAGGTTCTTGGGAGCATTGAGATGATCTACACCGTTGCGGCAACGGTGGTGATTCGTAAACAACGCTCGGAAGAAGGACTCCCTAGGGCTCCCAAGAGCTTATAGTTTTGCTATTTTGCAGTCTGATTCTTTCTTTTTGCTTGGGGGGATGAGCTAGCGCTCTATAAAGGGCAAATGGGGAGTTGAGAGGTACATTGGGCGAATTCTACGGGAGGGTTCGATTCCTGCCAAGGCCGTTTTATTTTTCGCAATTGGTATTCACATGCAACTTATGTCCTGAACTCAGCAGCATTTCATTGACTCAACATCTAATCTCAACACCGCCCTTGCTTACAGCTAGATACTTCACGCCCTTGTATGGTTGTACGCCAGCGCCTATGCCTTTACTCTTCGGCATATCGATGGCAAGCTTCTCCACCTTGATTCCACTGGGCAACCATCCCTTGACCTGGAAGCTGACTGATGCCGACGATGGCATCAGCTCTGCGTTCTTCGCGGCTATCCTTGAGAGCTTCTCATCGCTCGGTGATTTCTTCCCCGTGCTCTTCCCACTCCCTGCCTCCGCTTGGTAGGCATCATCACCGCCCTCATCATAGTCCCACTTCTCCTTCGGCGGCGCAAACGGCTCCTCGACCTCCCCGACATTAGGCTGTCCAACCACCGAACACCTCAGTGTCGCAACCACGCCACCGGAGACACTATGCACGCCATTCATCAGCATTGACGCCTCCTTGCCGTATATTCGCCACTCCAGCGTCCCGTCCCCAGGCGCATACGTCGCCTCCCCGCGACTCGCCTTCATCTCGCTGAAATTCCTCACCCCACTCGGAATCGGCACGCTCACAACGATCTCCTCCAACGTCGGCTGTGCAGACGTCCCACTGGTCGCGGTACTCGGTCTCAAGCCGGCGCTCTTTGCCCGACCAAGGCCGGCCCCCAACCCAGTACTCGACGAGGACGAGACCTTCACGAAGCTCAGGTCCAGCGACATCTTGACCTCAAAATCCAACGCGTCCGGTCCGAGCGACTTGTTCAATTCAATAGACACCGGTAAATGCAAGTCCGACCTATAATTCGGATCATGCATCGCCCGCGTCAGATAGTCCGCTCCAAGCAAATCCACCTCATACCCCGCTAACACGAACCTCCCATCCGGCGGTACGAAGCTTAGCTCCCCGGGATGCTCCTTCCATCTTGCGAGCCGCACACACGGATGGAACACCGGGAGCTGCATGGTATGCGCGACGTTCATCCGGCCGCCGGGCGTGGTGAGCTGCAGGATCAGGTCGGGGACGCCGGAGACCTTGGCGGTGAAGACTATAGTGCCGTGGGCGCGGGCGGCGAGCGGGCGACCGGAGGGGGCGAGGATAGCGGTGACGGACTCGACAATGTCAACGTAGAGCTCGTTGCTGGTGTGGCGGACGTTGGCGCGGCGCCAGGGGATGGCGAGTTGGTTGGTGTCGGAGCCGGGGGGTTTGAAGGATAGGCTGGAACCGGGTGCTGATGATAGTGATGGTGAAGCGCTGAATTCGAAAAGGGTCAATAATCCCATCTTTGATAAATTGTTCTGTGGCTCAAGGGATGATGGGATATACCTAGGTAATCCAACGCCTCCGAGAAATTTGCCCATCAACCCCACACCCACATCCACCAGGTCCCGTAACGCGTTGGGCTCCGTGACGCTCATTATACCCGCATCACACATCTCACCCAGCAACTGCGCGACGACATCATACTGCGTCTCAATCCGACTAGCTAGTAGCGGGGAGCCCAGGAACTCCTCCAGCGCGTCGGCCACGCGGTGAAGGAACTCGAGCGCTATGAGCGGGTCCATATCATGAGAGAGAGGAGTGAGAAATAGGAGACGGTCTTGAACCATGGAGCAGAGGATGCATGGTGGGTGGGTGCTTGGGACATAGAGGACGGAGGGGCGGGGTGAGGAGTGGGAGAGGTAGGTGTTCAACAGAACCTTCGCGGATGGAGGGGATCCATGGTAGTGGTGAGAGAGGAGAAGGGTGTTATGCTCGTCGAATATGTAGACGACGTCTATAGTCCCCATGGTTGCGAGGCTTCAGGACGTCTTAAGAGCCCAGGTGATTGATTATGGGCGATAGATGTTAGTTTCCAAGCTCTTTCACATCGTTATCAATCGAGGGCCTTTCCCATGTCAATCAAGCAAGAAATAAACTTCTGCTTAGGAATTAATAGCTGGTTTACCAATTTTGATCTGCTTGTATCGGATTTGATATTGACGGCCGTATCTGCCTTTAGTTCTCTATCCCTGGTGGAGGAGCATCAGGTTGTGGCGGACGACCCAGCCGAAAAGGGCGGCGTGCGTGTCAATGCTGCGCCACTAGTCCACGGCTTTGACATGGCGTTGCAGGTATTCACCCTGTCGCCTTAATTACTACGTAATCTGCGTGGTACCGAACTTCCGTTTATAGTTTAGCGCCACCCTATCAAGTATAGCGCTGTTTTCCGTTTTCAAACCTTCAAATCCTCAGAACATAAATACCACCGTCTATCGCCTCTTAAATCTGAACCACCTCTTCCTCCACCCTTCGGCTTCCCCTTTTTCTCTTGCTTCGCCGCGTCTCAAATTTGCATTGTCCACCGGTCGACCCTTGCACGCACCATTTGCACGGCTGAATCCCCTGCTGACCCTCGCTACGCCTTGGGCGAAATCTCTCCCCCTCTTTTGCCATTCCATGCTTTACGGCTCGCTCCCCTTTCGTAACGCCTTCTGGATGGTGAGCTTCAGTTCCACCTTTCATGTTGAGTTTCTTCCCAGTGTATCAGAGTTCTTCGCCGCAATGTAGCAGAACTAACAGGCTCCTAGAGAGCACTCATTCTTCGGCGTCCCCGTCTCCTAAGACCCATCGCTTCTGCGTTGCACAGCATTTCGAACTTCGAGCTTAATGGGCTTGAACTGCTGGATCCATCCCCGTTCGTCTCAGCGTGGTCGCTTCTCTCCATCCCTTTCTAAGAACCCTGAGCATTGGCCATGAACTACGGTCACCAACCGCCCTCCATATTCCTTCTCATTACTTTATGGATCATGTGTGCACCTTCGCACCTCGACTTTTCCGGCCTCCCTCGTCGATTTCGACTTAGACAGCGTCTGCAATAATACTGCATTATCTATAACTAGAGACGCCCATTTTCGAACCGGCTAAGCTTAGTGCTCGGCCACACCACGCCGTGCATCGCATGATTATGATGGCATAATGATGATCGTGATCGCCCGATCCCTTCAGCTCATTTGAATCAACTGTGGTTTCATACAGACACCGGCATGGGCGTTCTGGGATCAAATAGGAAGCTGGATGTGGACGTCAATGCCCCAGTCTGTCTCTGGCTTGGAACCTTGGTATGAGAGGCGCCACGGTCGCTCGCTTGCAACCTGCTATTCGTACGTAAGAGTTTCGGTCACAGTCCACCTGACAGTGCTCAAAGCATCCGGTGAGGCCGAACCAGGTGACATCGGTAACACCGACGTTGACGATGACGGTGAGGCATCTTGACGAATGGAGGGGTTTGTGGTGTGGCTGTTCCAGCCAGCACGCCAATTCATCCATGCGAACTTGAAAGCCTGTGGATCCAATTGCTCGGTTGCCATTGCATGTGGTCTCGCGAACTAGAATTTCCACGGTCATCCGGACGTGAGCAGCTGAATCTGCCCGCACGACAACGGTCCACTGACGACCGATGCGGCTGCTCGAGGTTGGCGGCCCAGCACGGCCATCGAGATTGCTTCCAACCCAATCATTACACTCCTCGCAACCACGCGGTCTCATAGGCAGAGGCAGCCCCTTATCTTTGCGTCAAGCAGCTTGCGTGCGACCTCGGATCCAGTGACGATGGAATTTTGGAAGAGTAATTTTCTCTTCCAACCTTTGGCGTGTGCATAGGGACGAGAGCGTCATCGCATATCATATCTGGCCGTCACTGGTCGCGGACTGAAAGGGGGAAGGAAACGAAAGATATCAAGCAGACCGCATTAACACCAATCAATGTTACCGCTTCATCTTCCACTATTTTTGGACGCACCCTCCAAACAATATCACTAATGGCACGCTAACCAGGACAGGATGGTATATTCATGCCTTAGGTGCAGAATGCATATCCTCTTGCAAATCGTGGACTGGCGGCAAGGGCGGCGAGGCAAAATCAGGGGTAGATGCGAGGGTTGCGCATGCAGGTAGAAGAGCAGTCGAGCCATGGCGATAGGATAACGAGTCCAGAGCGTCTTGCACCGCAGGGACCTGGAGTACTTAAGCAGCCACTATTTCTATCCTCTTGCAATTCTCAATTCAATTTCCCCTTATCCTTTACCGGGCATTTGTACACCATCTTTGCACTTTTTATCATCTAATTAGGGCAGTAGAAACCAACAGGGGCATCTTGCGACACCATCCGGCTATTTGGTCTAGGACCATACAAACTAGGTATAGCGCGGTTCGTTGCCTCAGGCACGACCACAAATAGCCTGAGCTTGCTGAGGTAATCCTCTAGAGGTTGGGAGTCAGGTGACATCCAATACGGCTAGTATCATGTGTGGTTGCCTCCTATTCCTCCGAGGCCTCCCATACTCCTAGATAGATAAATCAATCACGTATTCATACTTCTACAGTAGTAAGTATACATCGTCCACATTCGTGACAGGCTTGTCTTTCATATCTTCACTCAAATTATACTCGACTTTGAGGACGGTGCTAATGAACTGCTCATACGTTACTAAGAGAGGGTCCCTAGAAAGGGAACCACGGCCTTACATCTTTCATATCCAAAGCGAGGACAAGGTCAAGCCGTTGGTACAACTTCCGAGCATACATCATCCGCCAGTAACGCATCAACACATACAAGGAACTCAGCTTCGTCACGGCATGACTGTCCAGATACCAATGCATGAACCGCCGGATCTCGGCCACGCTAATATTTTGCAGGCGGGTAAGAGCATCGGGGTCAAGGATTTGGAGCGAACAATATTTAGTCAGAGTTATGGACAGTTAGTTAAGAACTTGGTAAATCTTAGCCATTAATACATACTCTGTCCACTTCCTCCATATAGAGCGGACTCCTTTTTCTATTGCGTCTATGATAGGGCGCAATGCTGGGGTTAGGTCATCTGTATAGAGCGATTCATAGTACGCAGCGTCTCGTAGTGTATCCTTTTTGGCGCCTCGGTGCGACTTGTTCCTCCTTCCCATTACGATGGTCTCAGCGATCAATGTAGGGAGCAGTCTCGATAGGAGTGTAAAGTGGAATTTATCAAATGCTCCTAGATAATAGAGATCGATCTAGACGTGCGAAATGCCGAGAGCGCTAGAGAGGAGAACAGAGAAAAGGGAATGACAGAGCAATTCATCGAGCGACGGGCTTCGATATTGTTTATTATGTGAGAAAACAGAGAGAGACCTCGCAGCGGAGCCATAGCGTTTGACACCATCATGCTTCCAAATTAGCGTGGAGGCATGGAAGTTCTGAATGTCGAGGAAACCGAGAGTTGGAAGTCCAAAATTGAACCCCCAAGTGTTTGAGGAGGACTGCATGGAGCAAGGACCCGGCACTGTGAGTGGGTGTAAGGCCTAACGAAACAGGAGCGTTTTGCCTAGGCGGAAAACCCTCTGAAAACGGCGTCAGAAACCGCCGTTTTTGGATGCAAGTTCGGTAGCACATAACGTTACTTCGTAATTCAACAGCAACCTCACTTCCTCAGGGGTCTACGGCGAACGAAGGTGACCGCACCTGACAGTACGTGGGCATCTGCTTTATCCCCTTGGCCGTCGCGACTGCAGTGCTAATTTCAACAGGGGTCTGTCTTGGCAAACCCCTGTAAACATCGCCATTCTGACCATTTCAATGTAACAATTACAAAGCCTACGAAACAGCGTAAATCTTCAGGGTTTCCAGCACTACAGATCGAAGAATTAAAATATATAGACATAGAGGTACTGGCAGGAATTTTCAGCGTAAAAAAAGAGCTCCTAGCCGCCTTCTGCGACGGTCAGATGATCAGACCAGCATAGCCATGTATTGCATAATGGGATCTCACAGCGTCTACACCCCCATTCAGTCTTGGGAGCACTCTGTTTACGCCCATCCAGACTTTGCGATACGCCTCGTATCGTATTCAAAGAGAGCTCATTAAGGGCCTTCCGTTTCCTAGCCCGCGGTGTTGATACTCTACCCGCTGTATTGCAGGCAACGCAAGGCTTGCTATGGGGGAACAGACGGGTGGGTTCTGCACTAATTAGCAGTGCATTGTCGGGGGGGGAAATCCCTGCAAAATCTGTTGATATCCCTGTCAGACCTTTGATTTACCCATGTCGAAATTAGCACTGTGACGGCGAAGGGGATATTTCATCGACTGACTTCATCCAGTCCAGTTCAAATTTTTTTCAACCACAATAATCCATCAAAAGTTCAATTCATGTTGCAATTTGGACTATAGCATTAGTGCTGCCCGCTTTCCCGTTTTCGATGCGATTAGAGGACGTGTGCAGGCATTTAGTCGTGCTAGGGCGTGTCCTCAACTTCCTCATCGATGGCGACATATTACTTGGGTCCAGGTCTAACGAGGTCGTCGACTTCGAATCCGCCAGTAGAAGAGGTTTTTCGTGCTTCCACAGTTTGTCGGGCTAATTATATCCGTTTGATGCGGGGGATTCCGTATAACTATCCGTATCTACAGTACATTCTAGTTCTATTTGATACTAGCGGCAGCTATGAGGTCCTGCGGTTGGAGTACCTGACATGTTCCCTGCCATACGACATCGAGTCGGTTCAAGCTATGATCGCTGACAAACTACTACAGTATCATTGCATAGTTAGTTAGACCTACAGAGTATTAAATTGCTATTAGAACCACTTTTACTAATCGATTTCCTTCAAGTCTACACGCAATTTAGTAATTTCCTAGCCCCTTATCAACGCGTGTGAAACGATGCGTTCGATTGGCAAATATTCTGCCTCTATGATGTGCTACGCTAGAGAACCATCCGAGAGTAGAAAGAAATTACCCCGATGCCTGAAGTCGAGGAATACTAATAGGTATAATGTTTCATTGTCCATATCTAAGTTGTCGAATGAACCAGTGAGCTCTGTTTTCTTCAAAGCCAATATTGTCACTCACAATGTGGGCAGCAAAAGAACTTTTCCCCCTCCTCGCTCTTGTTGCACAAGTGCTAGGGGAGGGTCTCGATGCCAATATCAATTATGGCAGCCCGTCCCGAAGGCATTCCGGCCTTGGACTCGACATCCCTCAAATTCAGCGGCGATTCGTGAAGAGGGATGATAAGGCGTACGATCCTAAAGAGCTAAATTTCACCCACGGTGTGGCGTCAGGCGATCCTTATCCGAACAGTGTTATTCTGTGGACTCGCGTTGCCCCCTCCCTGAAATCAGATACGAGCGACGTGGTTGTCACCGGCAATGTGCCATACTATAGCCATGATACCGAGACATATATCAAGGCATCGAAGAACCCAATCTGCGTTGAGTACAAGGTGTATTCGGATAAGGAAGCTCGAAAGGTTGCCGACAAGGGTACGGCATATACGACTAGTGATATTGACTTTACACTTAAAGTAAGTATCACTTCTCCTATATCTAATGCTTCGACTGATTGGTTTTAGGTTGAAGCGAAGAATCTAAAACCATTTTCGACATATTGGTATCAATTCAATGTCTGCGGCACAGATATCCGGAGTCCTCTCGGTCGAACAAAGACGAGCCCGAACGCAAACGACAATGGCAAAGACATCTCGCTGGCCGTATTTTCATGCGCCAACTTCTGTAAAGTTTCCCAAGCTGGTGAGGTTAGGAGAGCAAGACTAATTTACGCAGCGAATGGATACTTCAATGCGTACGGCAACGTGGCAAGGAAGGACAATGTCGACTATGTTGTAGGTGCTCTAGAATTCTAGGGATGCTGTTCTATGGCTGATTCCTGTTTGCGTCAGGTCCATCTCGGAGATTACATCTATGAAATTGGTCGCGGTGAGTTGGGGAAGGATGAACGGGCGACCGATCCGCCACACGATATCTTCACCTTGTACGACTATCGGACACGAATTGGTCAGGTAAGTCTCCAAGCTCGTGATAACCGTTAGTTTGGCACTTGACATGATTTTTTTAGCATCGTTTGGATCTCGATCTTCGGGCCACCCACGAAAAGTTCGCTTGGATCCCGGTGTGGGACGATCATGGTAAGAGGATCGTATCACAATTGGGATTAGTCTGACATTTTGTAGAGGTTGCAAACAACGCCTACAGGGATGGCATGTCTGCGCTCAACAACACAGAAGAGTCATTCCTCAATGACGGTCCTGGTATCAGCGTTGACCAGCGCAAGGTGAATGCCGTAAGAGCGTACTTTGAGTGGATGCCCATTCGGTAAGTTTGTACTAGAAGGTTCTCATGACAATCCAGTAACACGGCAAACAGACAAGTGGAAATGGATGACAATCTCCGTATTTGGAGATCTTTCCAGCTTGGGAAAACCTTGGACCTAATTATGCTGGACACTCGTAATTACGATCGCAGCATCGTGGACCTTGGTGCGTTTCCCCAAAATTTTACAATCGTCGACAATGGCCATACTAGCGGATAGAGTACTGACGACAAGTCTAGGCTGGAATGATAATTATATCCAGCTTCTTAAAGGCCATGCCGCACGCACGTTGATGGGCTCTCGTCAAGAGAATTGGTTCTATAATCAGTTGTCTCAGTCCCAGAAGCGAGGAGCAACCTGGCGAGTGATTGGGAACCAGATCCTTTTCTCTCGAAACCAACGCATAGTAAAGGGAAAGCCTACGATCGCTACAGGCAACTGGAATGTAGGCTTACCCGGTCTATTCTACGCGAAGAAGCTGACCTTCGAAGGGATACACTGCCAATCGGGATCGGGTTTACAAGCATTTGTATGACAATAATATTGGGAACAATATCATGTTGGCAGGCGATTCTCACAAGAACTGGGTAAGTCAATGCCACTGACTTTCCTTCGCCCACGATCTAACCCCGTGTAGGTCAGCGACCTCGCCTGGGTTGAGCAGCGTCCATATGACTCAGCCACAGGAGAGGGGGCAGTTGGCGTCGAATTCGCCGGGACAGCGGTGACCAGCAACCCGGGCGGGTTTGGCGACACCATTGCCAGTGCCGAAAGCATGGCCACAGAATTTGGGACGAACAACGCGGAGCTCCAGTGGGTCGAGGGATACTATCGCGGATACTACGAGCTCCATGTCTCGCCCAAGCAGGTGCAAGCGAAGTTCTATGGAAGCCCATCGGTTGCCACTCGAAACGCTTGGGAGATTCCGTTGGCCAATTTCACCGTCAAGGCGGGCGCTAACCGCTTAAGCCGTCCGTTGGCCGACGGCAGAGTTGAGTCGGGATTTTTGAAGGATGGCGCGGTTACTCATTCCAACCTGACCCTTAACACCGAAACCGGCGAGTGGAAGGTGATCGGCTTCGAAAAGAGGTTCATATGAAAAACAGTTCTCCACGATCAATGACTAGTCCGTGTCAACTCATTCTCTCTCGGATCGATTTCGATTAGCAACGCAATTAGCACGAGCCGTCTGCTCCGTCCATGCCTTCGATATAGTCTAGAAGAGCATCCGACCAGAGAATATTATTCTATTTCGGGACCAGGAATCGGCCCTAGAATCAGCATTTCTCCTTAGATTCGGAAGAGTTCGTAGGGAAGAAGACAATACATGGTTAACATAAGATGTTGACTGGGAGAAGAACCTCTACGGACATCCTCAACGCCAAGGACCTAGAATTCGAAGAACGTTTTATCATGCAGCATAACATCTACAGCCTAACGTAATCCACCACCGAGCTAGCCAAACCACCGAGTTAGCCACTTCAATACCACAATTCCAATCATCACCATCTTTTCGCAATGCCTCGACAACAACAAGTTGAATTACCTTCAAACGAAGCTAGTATCAATTTAGCTAAAATGGCTATCGAACAAGACCAAATTCGATCAAATCGAGCGGCAGCAGCAACCTACAAGGTCAGCAAAGATACGCTCCGTAACCGCCGCAATGGAATACTTCCACGAAGCGATTGCGTTCCGAATTCGAAAAAGCTCTCAAATACAGAAGAGAGGGTGATTATCGACTATTGC